>NW_023270451.1:70522092-70758994 GCF_011800145.1 Mirounga leonina | reverse complement strand
CGGCCAGTCCCCCGGCAGGGGCGGGGGCGGGGGCGGGGGCAGCAGCGGCGCGGCCGGCCGCGGGCTGCCGGGGGGCGGCCGCGGCTGCCCAGGGAGGCGCGCAGAGGCGCCGAGAGCGCTCCCCGGCGGGTCCCCAGCGCACTCGCCGCGCCCGGGCAGCGGCCCGACCGGGCGAGCATGGGCGGCGCGGAGTGACGCCGCCGTGCCCGCTTGGCATCAAGGACATTCAGCCCGCGGGGGTGGGGACGAAGGGGGGCAGCCCCCGAGAGCCGCTGCCGCCGCCACGACCGCTCGGGACCCGGGCTAGGTGGAGCAGAGGGGTGCTTGGAATCGATCCACGTTTTCCGACCTTTTTGTTGGACATTCCGCCCGCCTTGGACGCCGCGAGAGGAGCTGCCAAGCCCCGCAGGCTGTGATCTCGCCCTCCGTTTGCCTGGCCTCCTCCCGGCTCCCGGTGCCTCGGTGGAGTATTTGCGTTCGGGGCTGGGGCTGGAGGAGGCAGCCACACGCGCGCACACGCACACGCTCAGAGGAGGACGAGAGGCAGCGGCACAGGCACCATCTGCAGTGTCAATGCGGCGCTCGGGCTGAAGGAGGCAAAGCGGCGCTTCCAGGTAAGGAGCCGGCGGGCGGGCGGGCGGGCGAGGGCAGGGCGGGCGGAGATGCCCGGCTCGGGCCGGGAGTCCTCGGCTGCCCTGGAGCCAGTCTGCTGCACGCACGCACACACACTCAGGTGCACACACACGAACACACGCCGGCACACGCCGCGCACACGCACCTGCCCATGTCCCACCTGGACACCGCGTAGGTGCGGCGCGGCGGGAGTAGGCATTGCCCTTGTTCTTTCTCCTCCGCCGATCCCGACTCAGACTTCTCATACCCAGGACTTTCAGGGTGGGATCTGATGTATTACCGCCTCTCCCTCCCACCGCGGGAGGCTGAGGGAGCCGATTTTTCAGTTCCCGGTCCCTGGTATTTCTAGCTGGTTTTCAAAACGGGAGAAGTAATGAGAGCTTTGGGGGGAGACCCACCCAGTGTCATCTCTGCTCCGGGGCCTTTGGACACCCTGGGGTTTTTACGGGCGGCAGACCCACAGATACTCGGACAGATATTCGGAGAGCGTGGTGGCCCAGCGTGCAGGGAGGAGGCCACGGAGGCAGATGGGGCTGCAGTTCTGTAGGGCGGTGCATAGGGAACAGACACTGCGTTTCCCCAGTAAGAGGCAGCACGGAAGCCTTTCTGAAGCGTGGCACTGCTTCCCCGCGAATCGCCGGGATTTCAGGCAGCAAGGGGCTTCAGCATAGCATTGGGGGTGCTGCTGGCCTAAGGTGGGTAAATGGGGGTCAGATCCTCCCCGTAAGAGGTCTGACCCCTTCACATCTGCAGTGTCTCCGCCACAGCCAACCCACAGGGCTTAGGGACACAGGACTTGGGTCTCCCCTTCACCTCTGTCCCCTTCCCTCTACACTGTATGGGAAAGCATGGGGTTGCTTCGCCCCTGCCTCTGGCTAACACCTGTCACATGCCTTTGGAGGTGTGTGTCTGAGAAATCCAACGAGAAGGGGTCGGAGGAGGGTGTAGTGCTGGAAGGGAGGAGGGTCCCCCCCCCCTCGTGTCCACCTCAGCAGTGCCGCCACCCCCCCACCCCCATAAGGAGACCAGGCATTCTTGGGTTTTCCAGTGTTTCCCCAGAGCCAGGCTGCTCCTGACATTGTAGAGTCACTCTCCAGAAGCCTGGGGTTCACGGTTCTATTTCCCTAAAGCGTTTCCTTTCCTTTTCTGCCCAGCTGAGATTTCACAGGCTGCTCATTTTCAAACTTTTTCTGGAGGAGGTAGGACGTAGGAGGTGGCTGGGACTCCAAAAGGGCTTTCTCGCAGTTTCCATTTGAGGGTCAAAGAGCAATTTATTCGGGCTCAGTTGTTGTAGGGAGAAGAACGTGAGATCCAAGTAAAACATTAATTTGGAGTTGCACGTAAATAGATCAGGGTCCTGTCTTTTTCTCTTGCTGTCCCTTTTGTGGTAGCTTGTTGGGCAACCTGGCAAGAAATGGGATGAACTTGTACCCTTTATGCGAGATCATGTGTTCAGAGTGTCCTACAAACTCACCAGTGGGAAAAAGATGTTGGGAGTCTTCCAGAACATGAGGGGAAAGGAGTCAACATTCTTTTGAACAAGGGGCCTCAGTGTTGGGCACAGGATTTGGTTGATTCTGTAAATCCTGAGGATGGGTGCTGAAATAAAGGGCTCGCTCCACACCCCCATCTCTGCTCTTTTCAGACTTTGCCCGCTCCTGCAAAGGTCTCAGCTAGGCTGGGGAGGAGAGGAGCAGCCTCCCCTGGGAGGAGATTGTATTCCTGCTGTGTGCTGCGTGAACTGCCCTTTGATTGATTGGAAAGGGTAGATGGAATAAAACAGAGCTCTCACAATGGGGAGAACCCAGGAGGGGGAAGACACATCATTTTCTTTTTAAGAATGGCGCGTGTGTACACACATCCAGATGTACGCGTGCCTTCTCAAAGAGCCTGGCTCAGCGTGATCGACTGGTCCAATGTGGGACAGCGGGACCCACCTCGGTCTTCCCGGCTGTGGAAGAACTGGAACATTTCCACGCGCATGCCCTATGAGTGCGTGGATGGGGAGGTCCCGCGGATGCATAGAGGAGCACGTGGTTTTCAAAAGAAATAGTGAGCGCTGGCAACAGTGGGTGGCTCCCAGGTAAACAGTCTCTCTCGGGACCTTGAAGGGGCAAAAGGATGGCGTACAGAGCTTCCTGGAATGCCTGTCTGTCTTCCACACAGACCTCTCTGCTCCCTTCCCTGCTTCCCTCTCTATCTTGTAGCCTGAGGATCCATCATTTTAATGCAAAGCCAGCAGTCATGATGCTAGTTATAAGCTAAACATTTTTAAACATGGGTTCAAAAAATCCCCACACTTTCTGCGCTTAGCATTAGGTACCAATTTGGTTTCTAGGGCAAAGCGGGCATTAATTAACATCTGTGTAAGGCTGGGTGTGCATCATCTAATTTTTTTCCTGGCTCTTGCTGAGCCCTGGAGCATGTCTGGTTGTCACACTCTCTCTCTACCACCCCTCTATGGCCTTCCTTTTAAGTTCTCTAGGGTCTTCACACGCGGAAGGGAGTCGTCCTAGAAAAGCCCCAACCTCGAGCTCTTCTTTTCAGCAGCCCCTCGTGGCTGCGAGGCTGTGCTCTCGGGGTTCTCCCTGGTGAGCCTGGGCTGCCCACGAGCTCTGTTCCTTCTGGCCCAATCTGGTACTCACTTGCGGGCTCGCCTCTGTCCTCCCCAGACTTCCCCCTGGATGCCCACTGATGCCTGCACACATTTCCAGAGGCATCTGAGGCCACCAACTTGTTTCCTTTCTCCTGGGCCCCTCTCCAAGGCTGCTGCTACCGCTCCCTGCAGACAGGGAGCTCTGCAAGGCAGAGTCTGCCTACACTCGGCCTCCCGATCGATCCTCGTAATCACAACAAGGGCTGCTGGGAATCGAGTGGGGGCTTTCTAGGGAGGCAGCCGTCCAGAAGTGGGGAGAGGGCTGAGGGGGCGGGGTGATTAACGGCTCTTAGCTCCTAGTTATCACCAGGCTTTGATGCAAAGAAACTGCCGCCAATCTCTCCCCTCTGAGCCAGCTAGGGGGCATTTCTTAGCTGCTTCTCCCCATCCTCACTAGGAGAAGGCACTACGCAGACAATGCCACCTCAGAGACCTGTTGGAGTGGCTCCGTGATGGGCGGGGTGATCCACGCTGTGATGAGTCTGCGAGGCAGATGTGCTGTTCTCTCCTAGGGTCCCCTCTCCTCTCCTCGTTTGTGTGCAGCGCCGGCAATGTGAATGAAGCCGGTTCCGACCCCGGGGCGGGAGAACAGGGTTCATTTCCTTCCCCTTGACACCCCCTTCCTGCTTCCCCTGTGCGCCCCCTTCCCCCCACCCTGCAACCTGCTAATTCACCTCTTAGCTTTATGTGCACATCCGACAGCCCATTCGCCCTCAAATTTGTGGCACTCCAAGAAATCAATATAACATGAATTTAACGACAGCTGGATGATTAAGTGTTATTTATATTTAAGAGCGGCATTTTAAAAAGACGTCGCGCTAATAAATCAAATGGCTGTTTGGGAGATGCACATGATTAGGGTAATTGCCCCATAGGCTCCATTGAGCAATGCCTGGCCTATGCAGAGCCCCGCAGACACTACCTCTTTGGAAGCTGGCAGCCCCTCTGCTCTGACCCTGACCTCCCACCTGATCCCCTCCGTCCGGACTTACTCACTCTTGTCGCACTCCTCACTGCCCAGGCTATGGCATTCCAGTTGTGGCAGGAAGGTGGAGTCAGCAGGGACACTGAACGGGGCTCTGCTGCTAAGTGGTAGGAGATGGGTCTTAAAAGCGAAAGCACGCGGGAGGTCCTAATTCCCAGAGCAGAGGCCTTGTTCCAGAAGGAGGAGGCTACTTCTCTGCTTGATATGAAGCGGCTTGGGAGAAAAGCTTCCTCAGTCCCTGCGAGAGTCTGTGCCAGCCCCCAGACCCCTGTGCATATGGTCATGTGTCATCAGCCAACCCAGGGAAGAGGCTGTGTGGACATTAGTATTTGCCCTGGTGAAAGTAGCAGAATGGAAAGGAATAATAATCAGCGATGATGGTGGTGGCTAATATTTATTCTGCACTGACTTGGAGGAGCCATCATTTAAGTGGTTTATGCAGGTTGGCCCATATCGTCCACGTAACCACCCAGAGAGGCAGTTACTGAATTATTCCCATTTCCTGCATGAGCAAACTGAAGTGCCCAAGGTGAAAGACTTTGTCTAGGATCGTACAGTTGGTGGGTGGTGGAGCCACATCTCAACCCTAAGCAGACTGACCTCCCTCCTTATCACTGTGCTGTCTGCCTCCTTGGGAGATCTGTGAGGAGTGTGTTGCCCCCCCCGGGGACATTTGTGGGAGAGTATGCTGAGGAAGTACAGAATATGTGGTTTCTCCCTGGGACACGTCTATGACCCCAGGTGAATCTCTTTTTTCTTTGACTCTCGATTTCCCCATTCAGCAAAGGGGGCCTGCCTTATCTTTGACTGTTGGTGAATTGTGAGATTGCATGGATCATTCTAGCAGAGTGCTCAGTTCCTGAGGGTGACTCTTGCCTCTTTGGGCAACTCCCATCTCCCCCTGGGGAAAACTAAGGAGGAAGGAATGAGTGCCGACCTCATCTGTGCTTTTGACTCTATGAGGCTCTGAGTCTTGTGCTGGTGGGTTTCTAGTTCTCTCTAGTAACAGCTTGAGATTTGCTGGTGCTGTGGAAATACCACTCTCTCATCGAATCCTTTAAACCATCCAGCAAGGGGGGACTGTCTATTCTCATTTTGATTGTGTAGGGACTGAGGCAGGATGCCCAAGGATCCAGGACACTACATGGCGGATGGTCTCTTCACTTTTGGGAAAGAATGCCCACAGCAGGGACTTGCTGGTTCATTCGTTCATTAGCAGCCAGAGAATCTTCCAAAGCCAGGGAAGGAAACTTTGCCTGTGGGCGTCATGCTACACTGGGCGCCTGGGCCATATAATAGTAGGAGCAGAGATTCTCTGGAGGTTGGTGCCAATGGCTGCGTGTGGCTAACGTCATCCTGTGCACTTAATGTGAGTGGAGCACTGAGTTGGGAATGACATCCGGATTCTGAGAGGTGGGGGCTGGGAGACCCTAATGGAGCCCATAGACCTGGCTGGGTGCTGTCCTATCCCAAAGCCAGGCCTCAGATGCCTGACTCAGTCTCTGTAGCCTCAACAGTTTAGGGAACAGCCCCAGGCAATACTCTTGCAGTTAGTTGTTAGTTGTTTGGTTAGTTTTTTCCTCCAAACACAAACTTTTATTCTGTGCTTTCTCTGGCTTCTCCTCTATGCTGCAAGGTGAGCAGAAGTTTCTGCCAAACGTGAGGTGGCTAGCAGGGGTGTGTTTCGTCACCTCCCCTCTGGCACACCAGTGGGAGTGGCTGAAACTGGCGGATGTGGAGTCCTGCTCAGACCTGCACCAACAGGGGCTCGGAAAGCCTTCGGCACCCTCTCATTGCCAGCTGAGCCTGGCTAGACCCTCCCTCGCCACGGTGCCTTCTCCATGAACCAGGATTCACAGCAGCAAATTGGATTTTGGAATGTTTTGTCACTCCAACACAAAACAGATCACTAGCTAAGAGGATGTCGTCTCTGTAGTCAATGCACCGAATGTAGACTAGTGCAGTCAATTCTGAGGTGTTCCGGGGAAGAGTATTTTCATTAGGAAGCGTGCGGAGAGAAGCAGTGGAGGAAGAGGGCACTGGGGCCACAGGAAAAGAAAGCCTTGGCTGCTCAAGTGAGTTAGTTAGCTTTACATCTGACATACCACTGAACTTGTCTCATACGAGCAAGCCAAATAAACCATTCCTTGGCTTTGGCCCAGCAAAGCAGACTTGGCTGACCGTTTCCCCTCTTACGGCAAGAAGAGTGAGAAGAGAGCATGTCAGGGCAGCAGGCAACGTGGACGTGTAATTGAACCGGCCTACGCAGAGTGTCAGCTCACTTTGTGGACATAGTTAGAGTTTATTTTCTCCCTCTCCATCTCAGACCTGCTTCCTGAAGGTAAACCTAAAATGGCACAGAATTTCCTGAAGTGTATTCTGTGGGAGTGAATAGGTATGACATACACAAAAAGTTCCCAAGGCCAAAGCTGGAGAACCCCTGAGTGTGTGAAGCAAAGCTGGAGTTCCTTGTTTCAGGACTTCTCAGAGCCTTTAAACACACTAACTGGGATTGTGAAACCACAACAGGGAGATGTACTGTGTAGTGGCCCTGAGAATCCACCGAGAAAAGCTGGCCTAAGACCAAACATTTCATTTTTCTATTCTTCTTTTTTTTTTTATTAATTTTTTTTTTTAAGATTTTATTTATTTGAGAGAGAGAGAATGAGAGACAGAGAGCATGAGAGGGAGGAGGGTCAGAGGGAGAAGCAGACTCCCCGCCAAGCAGGGAGCCCAACACGGGACTTGATCCCGGGACTCCAGGATCATGACCTGAGCCGAAGGCAGTCGCTTAACCAACTGAGCCACCCAGGCGCCCTCATTTTTCTATTCTTAACTGAATAAAGGGATAGATTCTACAGTGAAAATTTTAGCATAGCGTTCATGCTCTACACACTAAGTACTGGGTTCTGGTGATTAAGGAGATAGTAGGGTTTCAAACAGAATTTTGCCAGATGGGCAGATAGTCCAACTCCAGGCTCAGTGTTTGCCCCTTGTCCTTCCAAGACAGCAAGGAGGTCCTTAGGCAGGAGTGAGGTCCAGGCAGGTGTATATTTTCTCAGGTTCCTAGACAGTTCTGGTATGTTTTCCTGGTTAAAAAGCAGGGGTATTGTGAGAAAAGTTCATTTTTAGAGACAAATAGATGTAGATTATCACAGCACTGTAGCTTACCAGCTCAGGGGTCTTGGGAAAAATCACCTTATGTTTCAGTATCACCATTGATAAAATGAGGGGGTTGGTCTAGATTTTAAAAATATTTTAATATGTATACAGTGGAGCTCTTTACTCAAATGAAATTTTATATGGGATTCTAACACACAGGACTGTTCTGGTCAAAGCTATGGAGGAGCCCAGAGCCTTGCACTTTTGGTCTGTCTGCCCCTCACCCCCAGTCTTGGCCTGGGCTCCCTAGAAAGCAGAGCCTGAGGCAAAAGCTGATGTGGGAACACTTTGTTGAGGGGTGAAATCCCAGGGCAGCAAGAGTGAAGGAAAACGGGGGAGATGTAGGGAAGGAACAGAAACAGCAAATGTACAAAGAATACAAAGAATGTATTACCAAGCCAGCTAGACCTTCCCGAGGAAGCATAGCTGCCCGTCCTTACCTCCAGAAGCCTGATGGGAACATAGTCTTCAAAGAGTCTGGATGGCAGGTGCTTCTGCGCTGGGTCCTTCCTGTGAGCCGCAGCTCCTTGGGCACCGTTCCCCCCCCATGAGGCAGGAACTCCCCCTCACTTCGGGACTGTGATGCTAGCTCAAGCCAGAGCTGTCTGTGGGCAGGCCCATAGACTGGGGCCTTTGTGGCTCCCCTCACTGTGGGCCTGCTGGAGCCTGGCCTTTGCCCTGAAGGAAGAAAGTCTTCGAGAACTTTAGGAATAGTGTGAGGCATTCCTGGAGCCACTCAGGCTAGAAGTGGGACAAGTGGCTGAAGGCCAGAACTGGGGGCGAGGGTGGGCTTTCAAGGAAGATCTGGGCAGGTGCATCAATTAGGGGCCTGGGATAATGGGTTCCCTGTAAGATACATAGGGTTCTTCAGAACAGAATCCGATAGTGAGCCAGAGCAGGCTCCTCCAAGAAGGCATCATTCAGCCCCCCAAAGTCATGATTGCACGGCCGCGATGGCCAACCACACTCTGGACGACCTAATTTAAGCCCCTGGGAGAAGCCGCATTAAGAACAGGTTCCAGTTAGGTTTCAAGAGGCTTTCCTAACTTTTAGAGCTTATTAAACAAAGGAGTGCCTTCCACTTGGTGGTGTGTAGATATCTCAGACACTTCTGTTTGCGTTGGCTGAGGGGCATGGCTGCCTGGAACCTGGGGTCAGAGGCAAAGGACCTCTGCTTTTCTCCTGGTTTTAAAGAAATATTGTAAGCATCAAACTATAAGACCAGGGGGGGCATTTTTGCCTAAAATACTTTGCATAAGTCATTGCCTCCAGCCGGCACCCCTTCCTTTTTACAACTCGTGTGCTTCGAAGCCCCCCATCCCCCCAGGGTCAGGCTGAGCAAAGGATTGATGGTTGTGCTGTGCTTGTGTCCCCTTCCCCAACCCCCACCCCTGCTCTCTTTACCATTAGATGCTGACCCCTGTCTCTCCCCCAAATGTGCTTGCCTTTAACCACTGATTGATATGAGCACCTCATGGACTTCGAGACGTGGGTCTGCGTTAGTGTGGCTGCCCGAGATTTCCGGCTCCCGAGGGTCTGGACCAGCCTTTGGTTGAAGTTCTCCCATGTAATCAGAACTTAATTCATACTTTTTAATAATGGTAAAGATGCTGCTGTGGGTGGTAGGGATGATGACAATAGCATTGAAATCATTTATTTCCTTAATCTGTAGATGAAAGGGACCATTTCTTACTTTTCTTGTGTGCTTGGTGCCCCACCGAGGGCCTGTCTTACTGGAAGCAAGCAATAAATATTTGCCAAGTAAATGGAGTGAATAAATGGAGCAGGAAAAGGTGGAGACGAATGGCGCATAAAGGAGAGAACTAGGGGCATGTGAACCTGCTTCTCTGGCAGGGGCAGGGCTGGAACCACATCAAGGCAGGTGGCTGTTACAGAGGATAAGACCAACTAAGACGAGGGTAGGCTGAAACCATCAGGCACCTTAGAGTGTCCTGGGTGATGGTGGTTTGGGGACAGGTGGTCTATTGACATGACGCATGTGGAACTGAATTCCTGCTTTCCATATAAAACCCATTGTGGGTTTAGGTGCTGGGAGACTGGGAGGGACGACCAGATTGCATTTCCCAGAGCATCCCGAAGACCAGTGCCTCCATGGAAAAAGCATTCGTGGCCAAGTAAGCCTTGCAAACACCTTAGGCTCTGTCCTCCTCTTAGAGATTTAAGATGTACATTAAAGGCATAGGAGTCCCGCTATAGAGACACTGTTTAATTATTCTTCACCAGCCATTTTTCAGCTTGTTTGGTGGTGAGTGTTTAAGCCAATCCAGGAACAAGTGTTGGACAGAAGGCATTTGGGGAGACACTGGCCTTCAGGTGAGAGCTTTTGGGTTTGAGTTTGGTCTGGAGGAGGAGAAACAGGAGAATGAGTCTACCGAATCATTACACGGGGGGACTTGTGAGGTCCAGCCTTCAGAGGAGCTGCCTTCTTCTGGTTCTTGCCATTTGCTTTTGAGAATCTCAGAAATGGCTGCGAATTGTAATGAGATGTTGGTGACCATCATGCCTTCAGACGTACGTTCTCTAAAGCGACTGTTTTAAGGAGCGTGGTTGTGGCTCCGACTGGTTTGTGGAAATATTTCTGACAAGGAGCACTTTCTGGTTGCACATAATAGAACGAGATGGATGTTTGTAAAATATGTGAGTAATGACATTCACCTTCTCCATATTGTTTTCTCGGCTACATTTATCCGATCAGAGGCTTCAGTATAACCAGCAAAGATAAATGCTCTGCATTCACGAAGAAGGCTTGAGTTATTGAGACATAGCTCCCTAAATTTTGGACAGTAGAAACAAAAAATTTTCTCTTGAGGCAAAAACTGCTACCCCCCAGAGAAGCTGAAGTTTTCTAATTAGACTATAAATCCGTGGTTTCCACCATTGGGTAGTGAGTGACCCAGAGAACAGAGTTAGGCATTTCCCATGGGCAGCATTTCAGCACACGGTACTCATTTTACATAGGTAATGGTGTGCGTATGTGTGTGTGTGTGTGCACGCACATGCGTGTGTGTGAGTTGGGGTGGGGGTGGGCTATCACCCCAATGGTGTTTAGATCTGGATCACCTAGGGGACACAGGCTGGTGACCCAAGCGCCCAGTCAGAAGGCCTCGGCCATGCTTTGCCCGAGCACGTGCTCCTTTCCAAAGTGAATCACAGTTGCTAACAACACACTTACTAACAAAATTCCCCTGACGCCCATTCATGAAGCATTGCATTGGCGGTTCTATCAGCATTAAACTGTTTGGTGACTGAGTTTAGAATTATAGGAATCGGAGAAATGAATTCGCAGTAAATCAAGTCCCAGCTGAGTTCGAACCCAACTGCAGTGAGTTTTAAATTAAAAATACCTTGCTACGACGAAGCAGTTGTAAGTCAAGCCCTGGAGCGCCATCACCCCTGACCTTGGACAAGTGCAGCAGTCACCCTTTGAAAGGAAAACCCTGGCAACAGCTTGTACTGATTCCCAGCCATGCTGGGAAATTGCCACTTCATTTCTTCTTCATCAACTGTTGGCTTTCATTTTTTTTGAAAAGGAATCCTATTTGCAGGGACGCGGCAGAGCTCTGGGAACAGGGCAGGTGGAAGAGGGCTCAGGCCCTGGGGGTTCATTCACTGCCTTCTCTTTGGTCCTTCTCAGGAGGAGCCATGCAGAAGGGGGATCTGGGTCTGTGGGGGTCGTGTGATTTGTTTTGCTGTTCGGACCATATTTGATTCTTCTTTCTGGGGGATCTGTACAGAAAAACAACAAAGAGAACACTTCAAGGAAACTGCAAGACTGTCATGTTGCAGTGACAATTGCGGCGTAATAGGAAATCATTTATGTAAGTTACGCTGCCCTCTGAATGGAGCTTGTCGGAAGTGTGGCTACAGCTTCTCAAGGCCTTTTTTTTTTTTTTTTCTCCTGCAAAATAATCCTGAGGTTTTCATTTTCAGAGCAATTGAAGAAGTATTATGTGCCGGCCAGGGAATAGGGAGACCCAGCTTCTAATCCTAGGCCTGCTGACTTTCTTCCAGCCAGTTCCCTCTCTGGGCGAGGCCTCGATTTCTTTTCCTTTAAAGCTGGAATAAGCCCTTGCTGTTCCTGACCTGAAGCCCAGGAGGTGAGGATGAGTGTGGCCATCCATATGAAAGGACCAGGTGAGCAGCGGAAGGTTGTATTTGTATGCAAGGTCCGAGGAAATCAAGGAGGAGACGATGAAGTCTGAGCTCAGGCCTCTCCCCATTACAGCTGTACCAGCTCCTGTGTGCTTGGTGATCTGGTGAAGGGCTGAAATGATGAAAGCAGCCTGCAGAGTCCGAAAAGAGAATGTTTGTGGGAGAGCAGGAGACCAGGGGAGGGGACGGTTAGCGTAGGAGTGCGGAGGCTTGGGTAGGAGGGGACCCCTGATCCTGGCAATAGTAGGTTAGGTCAGGACTTCGGAGAAAGGGAAGGGGTTGTAATTTCTCTCGATGCCCATCCTTCACCTCGCTCCATATGTATGTATTTACATATTTTAGTTGGAGAAGTAGATGTGATGTTTAATTACATCGGAATTATTAGCCGGAATTATTGTCGGAATAATTAGCCAACAAATTGATCGATCAGCTAGTCAATTCAGTCACTGTTTATCGAGTGCCTACTATGTGCGAGGCACTGTGCAAGAGCTTGGTTGTACTGAAGCAAAATTTCTGCCGCTGGGGCGCTCACAGCTTGGCGTGGTCATAGCACCCATGTCTGTAGATAATTTAAACCCAACATGGTAAGAAGTGAGATCCGCGTACACAGAAGGTATCCAGATATGAAAGGCGGGCACGGAGAAGGTGTTTTGGAGAAGGACGAGGGTGTTTTGAGGGGTGCGTGGGCATGGCCAAGGCATGGAGGCGAGCTCCCACGGCGCTGGCCACCTGTGGTCGTGCAAGGCAGGCTGGGAAGTGGGGCAGGGTGCAGACATGGGGCAGGCGGGGCCAGCACGTGTCCTGCAGGCAGTGGCGAGGCCTGGGGGATTTCCAAGTAAAAGAAGCAAGATTCTCCTTGTAGAAAGATCACTATGGGGGCAGCGTGCGAAAGGATTGGACATGGCCTATGATAGTAATCCGGGGGGCAGGAGGGAGGGCTGACCGGAGGCGGTGGCAGAGGGGAGGGAGGGACGGATCCCAGAGGCACATGGGAGTTTGCATTGACAGATGGGGTATGGCAGTGTAGACAGTAGGGAGCAAGCAGAGGGGGCTTTGGGAGGCCTTGATACCATTCACTGAGCTGGAGATTTCTAGACCCAGACTTGGTGGAGGGGAAGTGGCGAGGAAGGAGGTTGTGCCTTTTCTGGATGTGGTGAACTGAGGTACGTATGGGATTCCATGTACAGATGAGCAGGAGGCCAGCAGACATATGACCCTCGTTCCCCAGCAGCTTCATCTCAGTGCCCACCATGCTGAGCTCTACTCACCCCAGCTCGCTTGGGGATCTGGTAGAAGCTTGGTGAGGAAGCAAGAAGACCCACATGGATACAGATTTTCACATTTTCACATTTTCACATTGTTTCATGTTTCAAATGAAACACACTACTCAGAACATTTTGCTTGAGATTGTTCTGAAAACACCCAGGCTCTCACTCTGCCATGGGAGCTCTCCACTCTTTTCTAGTGGAAAAACAGTGGTACCCAGAGGCTGAGTCCTACACAAAAGATCACCGAGCACGCTCAGGATAAAGGCAGAATTTCAGTAATGGAGAATGACCAGGCCTTTGTTCCGGGCATTCGCTGGTTCCCTTTCTTGGTGTGTGCACCCCATTTTCAATGTGCAAACACTCAAAACAGCAGGCGCTGCTGAGAGGAACTCCACCGGGAGCAGAGAGATGGCGATGAAAATTTTGACCTTGCCCTTCAGGAATCATGTCTTGTTTGTCTGTGGGCAGGAGCCAGTCTGTACAGGTCTGGCCTGCAGGTGGGATCTGACCACTAGATAGGGTTTGCTTGGCCCAAAGAATGTTCAAGAAGCATTTGTATTATTTGAATGCTGTGAGGTGCAGCAGTCCCTCTCTGGGGAGCCCCAGGTTCCCCTCCCTGTAGTCACAGCTCTGCGTCACACATTTATGGTGAAGGTACTTGAATTAAAATGCCGGCGGCCTAGTACCTGGTAGATACTTCAGCAGTGATGCTCACCCCTCCTTCCAATACACAGCGGAGAGAATAAGTTAACATCGTAGTGTTGAGCGCTTTGCATTCTACAGGGAAGCTTGGTGATTCAGGAGTCCTATTCATCACAGCAGATGTAGAAGGGGCTGGTGGTGAAATTTTTAGTCTCTCCGTGCTCTATCAGTGTGTTCCTTCTATGGAAACTTTAGAAAAAAGGCCATTTAGTTTGAGCACAGTGTGGAGAGAAAAATACGCAACTCCTTCAAGTCTGCACAGACCCTTTCGACCCCCAGCTCCTCCGTGCCACTGTGGAAGGTCGCTGCGCTTGTGGGGAAGGGGAGGTAGAGGTCCTTGGACAGGGTGAGGTGCCCAACTCATTCCTCCAGAATGAGGAATGCTGAGTGTCCAGCCCCAAAGAGTGTCTTCAACTGCAAATTTGCAGTGCAATTTCAAGTGAAACGGTGCATCTACTCCTTCTCTGGATGGCTCTGGGTGTCTCAGAGCCACTACAAGTGGTTTGTGGACTCTCTTATGGAGTGGGAGCAGGGGGCTGGGTGGGTAGTTTTGAGCTCTCACCTTGGGCGAGCCCTACAGAGAGGACGGGGTTTCTGCACGACCTTCCTCCTACCTCTGCAGCCAGCCCTCGTGCATTTTGTTAGTTGCGCTCTGTACGTAATATATTTACATAGCTACACTTTCTGTCTCAGGGCACTCAGCAGTTTTTCCCAGTTTATCTGGTGGCAGCTTATTTCCCTAGTAGGGGCCAGAGAGCAGGGCCTGGGGTCTGAAGAAGGGAAGTGATCTAACCGTAGCGATCTGTGGTTGGGACCAAAATAGAGTTGTTGACACCACTCTCGGCCATGCTTATGGCATGCCCTGCGCATGACTCTGCTGGGGGCGGTAGCAGGGGTGGGGGTGGGGAGGGGGCCGTGTTCAGGACTGGGGACCCATGTCCTCTCAAAGGCTGCCTCAGGGTCTGGGAGACAAAGGTAGGGAACAACCCCCCTGCTTCTGCTTTTCCGATGCACCACCCTCTTGTATTTCATTGTAGAGACTTCCCACTGACCCGCGGGTTATCAGATGTCCTCCAAGCGGCCTCTGGTTCTGTGCTCAGATGAGATCTCAGACAGGTGCAGACACTCGAGGTGCTGACCGTGTGCATGGTAGTGAACTGGCTGTGGACGGCCCGGGGCTGGGTGGTGGGGGCGGTAGGAGAGAGCAGGCTTTGCCAAACTCAGGACTAACTTCAGGAAGAAGGGGCCGAAACTCATTCTCATCTCCATTCCTTCGTCTGCGAGTTGATGCTAGCCAGACTGAATGCTTTTTGACAAATACGGGCGAGTAAATTAAATATTCTGTAAAACCTGTCTTTGTATGTACGGTTGTCATTATTGAGTGAAATGGTATGTTCTTTGCCTGTAGAATTTGAGATGCAGTCAAGGCCCTTTTGCTTTACTTTGGTGATGGCCATGTTTGGATGGTTCAAGAGGGCTCACGGCAAAAGCTTCAGGGCTATCACATGGCCAAACAGAAAAACGTAACTTCTAAAAGTGTCAGGCAACATTTCCTCTGCACGTGTTGCTTTGAAAAAACGGCATTCTCATTCCAAAATTTATATTTGCAAACTAAAAAAGAAATCTTTAGGCCTGGAAGAGGTTTTACCAGCTAACAAATTTTGTAAGTAGCCTTTTTCACATTCCGGATGTTAGCTAGGTCTAAGTATTTTTGTGTCAAGACAGCGGTATACCTAGAGACTTTGCAAATTCAGGCTGCCAAGAACTTTATTGGTAATATACGACTTGTTGACTTGTGTTTTTAGCATTTATATCTCATATTCCCACTTAATTGCAAGCTTTTGAAAGCAGGCAACTGTCTTAGACACACGTGCAGTTCCCTTTGGACCCGATATTAGGGTGGCTTGATTTTCTTCGCTTGATCCTCACCTTAAACTTGGTTTTCTGAGCTTAAAAAGAAGAGTGGTAGAACGGTCAGACAGTAGAGGGTATCACACATACTGGGACCACGGCGAACTTCCTACTTCCATAGGAAGCAGGAAGTAGCATCCAGGGAAGGTCTGCACGCTGTGATGGCTGCGTCTGGCCTTTAGTATTTTATTTGTCATTGCCCTATGATTGTGAATGAGTATCTACCGTGTTGGAGTCTTGACCACAGACTCACCATATCGCTGGGAGGCACAGAGAAACAGCTCTTACTTCCTCTCCAAAATGAAAACTTGGCTGACTTCTTGTTGTCTTTGGCCAGAAGGTTCTGAGGTTTCACAAAGGTGAAAAAATACAAATAACATCAAAGTATAATTCAAGGAAAGAGATTTTTATCGAGGAGCACAAGTGGTTGCCCCTTAGTAGTTGTTTGCCTACTTTTATGACTCCTGTCCCCCCAAGCCCCTGCTCCTTCCATCTTCTATGAAGAAAATCTTAGAGTTCAGGCTTTTATCAATTCTCCATCCATCTCCTTTCTCTGAGCCACACACCTGGGCTTTGCCTGCAAGGTGGGCATCTTTGCAGAGGGCAGGAACAACCTGGTTTTGGGAGCAGTGATGGAGGGCTTTCTCTGAATTGCTTTCCACATTGACTGAGAGCTCGTTGCTGCTCACGGCACAGTTAGGCCTGCCTCCGCATCTGACTTTGGGGCGGTGTGTGGAGAAGGTCAGAGTCTGCAGGAGGTGGGGGCAGCGAAGCCCAGCATGGAGTCACGTGCGTGTCAGTGTGGGGCACAGGCTCCCCGAAGGGCTCAGGCCAGCCCCACCCCAAACTCCTCCCATGCGCATTTGGGGTATATTTTGCATGAACTTCTGCCACCTGGAACTTTCTTCACCCATACTTTTTTGAAAGTTAAGTTTTGAACTGTTGCTTACCACAGGAAATTTCATTCTGGGGTCCAGTTTGGACCCCATTCTAGCCTGCTAAGAGAGTTTTGAACTATCATCAGTGGACGAAGACTTACAATAATACAGCATGACTGCTCTCAGAGTATCTCATCTGACCTTCACAAGTCCTGGAATTTGCCATCCGCTAATTTGATTAAGTGTGATTCTCAGTCTTTATTCAAATTACTGATAAAAATGTGCAAAAGCATAGCACCAAGGACAGAATCCTTTAGCATGACATTTCCTGGAGAGCTTCCCTTGTAGGTTTGACCTAAATAAATAAATAAATAATCCACTTCGGGCCCAAGAAACAGGGGGGCACCCAGGACCCGGCATAGACATTGGAGGCAGACAGACCTGGCACTGTAACCCGGCCTACACCAACTTGGCCATTCCCAGTGATCAGATTATTTCGGGGCTGAGTTTCCAATGATTGTAGGTGGGTGAGTGCTACAGGCCTCTCCTCCACAGGATTCCTAACAAAGCAGGTGTCAGACTCAATCAGTCTTGGCTAGTAAGCTGACACAGAAACGGTCACACAACCTGTCCTTGAAGCTCAGTGAAGACCCGATCTTCTGTTCCGACTAATGTGTCAGGGACAGCGAGTGCCCTCAGACCTTAGGGCGGACACATGGGGCGTGCAGCAGCTAGAGCCCCTAAGCCAGCCCTGGCCCCTGGGGGTAGTACAAATATTATCATTTTCTGTGTGTGCCAGGAAGTGAGAAAGTTTGGGCAGCCCTGACATAATGACTGTCTTAGTTAGTTTAGGCTGCTAGAATAGAATAGAATAGACAGGGCAGCTTAAACAACAAACATTAGTTCAGGAGACCGGAAGTCCAAGATCAAAGTGTCAGCGTGGTTGGGTTCTTGGTAAAGACCCTCTTCCTGGTTTACAGACCACCGACCACTTTCTTGTTGTATCTGAAAGAGAGAGGAAGAGAGGGATACCTAGTCTCAGTCTCTTTTTATAAGGACACTAAGCCCATTTTCAGGAGGGCTCGACCTGCATGACCTAATTACTTTCCAAGGGCCCCATCTCCTAATGCCATCAGAGTGGCATGAATTCGGGAGGACACAAACCTTCAGTCCATTACAATCACCCTGACAAGTTTATTTGATGGAAGGTTTGTTTGAAGCAGATGCAACAATATTTTGGTTTTAGGTTTTAGCTCACCTTCTGGTGGTATCGGAGTTCAGAATATTTTGAAGGATGAAACACAGACCCAGTGGGAGCCCTAGACCAAGAACAGAGCCAAAAATGCTCTGGGCTTGCCAGATTTTTGTGCCCACAGGGCAGAGATTCCTGGACAGTATTTCTAACCAATCATCTCTCTCTGACACCACTTAATTTTCCACTGAAAAATGATTTCTAATATCTCTTATGCTCTTTAATAAACCCAGTAGTGCTGATCAAGATAGTATAGTTGAAACACTTGGGTGATCTCTGATGTGAATCTATCAAAAGCCAACTCACCAACCCTGGAGTGTGCCTTTTTGATGATAGCATGTCAGATGTTGACTAACCATCCTTGGGTGTAGATTAGAACTAACTTATACACACTATACCATACTGTTCAAGCTGAAGTATCTTAAGGTAAATTACAGCCATCGTGAAACCCTGCCTTCTTAGCTGTGTGACCTTGGGCATGGCCTATCGTCTCTGATGTTCAATTTCCTTATCACTAAAAAGGTAAGGGAATACGTGGCAGGGTGACTGGGACAATTAAATGATATAATACACACTGCTTGGCACATATTAAGTGCTCAATAAATGGAGGCATAATATTGTTCACAATTATGGTCTGCTCTTCAGATACCTAAAACATGTTAGTTGTATTTCTTACCACTCTGCATTAGATTAAAGCACATCAGTGTTCTTGGTTATAAACAGTCACATCTGTTTCTAATGCTGGGCTTCTGTGGGCCGATTGCCTTGAGGTTCTACAAGCAAATGGGAAGACAAGAAGGGAAGGGGCTGGCCTTTTCTCTAAGGATGACCTCTTGGAAAAAAGATTTTGAGATATATGTAGTGATTCCTTCATTTCTCAAAGATCCTGCACTTGCTTGGGGTTTAGATTTAACAGCTGTGTCTGTATATCTAATCTGTGCATAGTACAGCATCTTCTTTACCAGTGCATGCGTGTAGACATTGTTTTTATAGGATCTCCAGCGACAGCTTAGGTAATGTGTTTTTCTTGCCAAGCAGTGGTGATGGTTGCTGGCTTTTTCGGGTTTACCACCCAGGACCCTAGATTTGTTTTAAGGGAGAAGCAAGTAAACGACTCTTGGCTTTGACTCAAGGCAATGACTAACCATTAGCAGGCACCTGTTGCCTGGAGCTTCCCTGGTTATCATGTCAAGCATTGCAGGATGAAGCATCGGCCAGTGTTTGCCTGCAACAGTCATAAAGCGGACGGGGTCCACTGGGCACCGGAAGAGGGGGTCAAGTCTTCATGGCCTCAGCTACCTGGATATGCTCATCTGCATCCATCGGGAGAGATTCTGAAGACAGTCCATCTCACCTGTCTTCAGTCCCAGGCCCCTGTTTCCTGGCAAGAGAGCAAGAGAGCCTTACACGAGATGGGAAGGGCCTCTGGGACGTTCCTGCGGAGTTCACGCCGTGTGTGTCCCACTCTCCAATCAGAGTCCTTTGCCCCAGGGCACCGTGGTTGTAGGAACGGACCTAATACCTTGGCTCCAAAATCAGTAAAATCTCTGCATGATGACCAACGATTCAGCTTGAAACATTGCATTATTCCCAGCCACACTCTGGCTGAGTGAGGAAGGGACCACTGGCTGACTGTGGAGAAAGGGGATGAGCTGCTGCAGAAAAGACTAACAGCTTGGGGAGTCTGGGAACGTGCAGTGCGTCGGTGTATTTTGGTGATGACGGGGCCTCAGGGAACAGCGTTTGGGCCAGCTCTGAATGAGATGGCCTTTCTGCTGCAGGCAGAGACTCACCACTCCTCCTCGGTCCCCCGAAGGAAGGGAGGCAGTTCGCTGGCCCACCGTCACCCAGGATCCTTGTCACAATCATCCTCTGCTCTTCAGCCCATCTCTAGTGACCACAAGCTGTGGATTTAGAATAACCTTCACTTCGGATGTTCCATGCCATAGACAGACCATGTGTCCTGGTATTTTTGGTTTGAAAATAGTTATTATATATATTAACATACCAATATATAATATAGTAATATATTTACACATAAATATATAATTTTATATACGATATACAATTAAAATTTTATATATGATATAAATTTATATATTTATGCATAGAGATGTACATCTATACATATGTCTATATGTATACATATATACATATCTATCTACTATCTATCTGTCTATCTATCTAATTTTCAAAGGGTATCCTTGGACAAAATTGGGACATAGTTGAGTCTTTCCTAAGCACTCCATTCAGAGTGAAGGTACTTCCTTTCTGCCTCTCCTTTTCCTTCTTTAGACAGGGCTCTGGTGCTATCCGCAGTATTTTGTGTCCCCATGACTCAGGGGTGACCAAAAGCTGGCATTCTGCCTGTGTTCCATTGGCCAAGCCCTATGGCCTCTCCTTGCTGGGGAGAACGTTGTCTTTTTCTTCCACCAAGATGCCTTCTGTCCACCAAGCTTGGCCGATGAGAGAGAGAGAGAGAGAGGATGGCTTTCCCTAATTCTCACCAAGTGGCCTTGTTGACCAGTGGGGACCCGGTTGTCTGTTCTCTCTCCCTTCTTCCACTTAGTCCTCAGAGTCCCCTTGGCCACAGGGGAGTGGAGGTGATGGAGTGGCAGCACCAAGATGGGGTTGTTGGAGGAGAGAGCGTAATGCTTGACCCAAAGAAACAAGTTCCAGACGCAGCATTTCAGGCATTCAGTGGAGGGGGTAAGATGTTGATTGGCACAGGGAGACTTTTCTAGAACTTCTCAAACCCGACAGAAAGACCCCTGAGCACCAGCTCTATGTGCCTGTGATTCAGATTGGGCCAGGGGACAGGTGTCTCTGGCCCTTCCTTCTGCATTTCATTTCGTGGATCTGTCAGGAAGCTTTGCCCCGAGCTGAATGCTGTCACCCTTTGGCTTTTCTGATGGGTCCGGGGAGGTCGGATGGGGGGGCGGGACACAGAGATCATTCCAGCAGTGTTACGAGTCTCCTGGGGCAAAACACCATCAGTATTAATGTGGAAAATAGCTCAAGGGTGATGAGAGCTGCTGTACCCCGCATCCCCATACTTCCTTTCATCTGTCTGCTCTCTGTCATTCCAGGAAATGCTGACCTCTCAGGGTGAGCAGGTCACAGGCCACACCTGGGGCTGGCAGAAACAGACCTCAGGATGCAAACTCTGCTTCTAGATCATCCGGGTGTGCCTGTGGGTGCCAGAGAGAGAGGTATTTAGAGCAGTAGGATTTCTGTCTGTGAGGTGTATCCAGAGAGACTGGCTTGTCCAGGAACTATGATTAGAGAGAGCCTCATTTCCATGGCAGGGGCGGGGGGGGGGGGCTGAGGCACCCCAGAATCACAGGCCGAGGGCTAACAAGCCAATCCCCTGACTCCTGGCAAGACCACCCTCGGGCAGCTTATGATGGGCTGTGCCAGACCCAAGGCATGATCTCCTGTTTGAGTCTCTTTTTAACATAGCTTCCTCTGGCGTCACTTAGCTGGCATTGGGGAAGGCACTCAGGCTGTTCCTCCTGGTGTTCATCTCCAGGGAGATGAAACCCCAGGTTTCCTTAGTTCAGAGTTTTGGGGGCCGAAGGGGGATGTGTCTCCAGGTGGAGCAAATGCAGCTGGGATATCAGTGTTGCCCTGAGCATCCACGAGCCACGGTGGGGGTGGGGTGCAGGTCATCAGCACACCACTGAAGCTGGAAGTGTCATACCTGCAAAAGAATGTCCTCTTCTTGCCTTCCAGAGACTTTCTGCTACGAGGTGTGCCACAGGAATGGGGAGCTGAGGGGGCAGCAGGCCTGCCCCATTCCCATCCCCACAGTGGTCGCTAGAGGGTCCAGGCCCTTGGCTCCCCAGTGCCCCACCTCTTGGGGCAGAGGTACTCCTAGCTCCTCTTTATGGACCAGGATTTCTGAACTTCAAAGCCAACAACTCCTCTCATGGCTTCTTTCTTAGAGCAAGTATTTGCCGAGAACAAAATCAACCCTCCTAGCTCATTCCTTTCCAGTATTTTAAAGAAAGGTCTAGGAGTTAGATCTCCAGCACCAAGGTCCTGGGTAAGTTCGCCAGCTGTGATCTGGACACATGGTCTCGGAATGGCTTTTCCAGCCCCAATTAGCGTCCTCTCTGCTAGTCACATTAACTTTCACCAGGAGCTTTCCTGCCCAAGACTGGGAGGTGGGGCGAGCACTTAGCGTTCCGTGCACTGTCAACTCATCTCGGTTACATGTGGGGCATTGATTTTACGTGTTCCTCCCCAGCAGACCTGCTAATAAGATTCTTTTCCCTCTCTTTCCTACCTCACCCCCACCCGCTTCAACCTGGCCTGACTCCTGGTCAGACCTTGATTACATGTCTCATTGATTCCATTCAGCTATTTATTAATACGCTAATTAGTATGTTCATTTAAGAGAGAGTGACACTGCTTTTTAAAAATAAATGTACAGAGGTGCAGGTTAATGGAAATTTCTGTTTATTTAACATTGATGTCTGGTGTGAAGAGGATTAGTTTTGGATGTTAAAAGGACACGAGGGTTTTTTCCAGGGTTTAAATCACTTTCGCTGACAGTCACTAACACTCTTTGAAAGGTGACACCTAGAATCATATTGCACTTTCCTTCAGTGATCACAGGCGCTCAGCTTTTTGGGTAGGGACACTGGGGGAGGAGGGGGGCTGAGAGGGTGCAGGGCTGGCTGCACACAGTCTTCCACGCACAGCTTGGATGCATGTGAGGATGGTTGGCTGCTACAGTAGAAACAAGTGAGGCACA
This sequence comes from Mirounga leonina, assembly GCF_011800145.1. Taxonomy (NCBI): domain Eukaryota; kingdom Metazoa; phylum Chordata; class Mammalia; order Carnivora; family Phocidae; genus Mirounga; species Mirounga leonina. The sequence goes on along the minus strand of NW_023270451.1, from coordinate 70,736,612 downwards.
CTCACTGGTCTGTCTGTGGGTCTGTCTGCGGGTCCAGATGGGGCTTTGTAATTAAACATGCACGAATGGTTGAATGTTACTTTTCTATTGCAGTCTTGTTCTATTTGTTCTTGAGTTGCTTCTGAGTGCTGTTTTCATCAGACTAGGTTAATTCTATAATGACCAGTCCCCAGTATGGACAGGTTCATACATTGCTGTGTAGTATCGGTCTGTGGGGGGATTTTGCTACATGCAGGCCCTCCCGGAGCCAGGTTCCTTCCACCTTGTGACTTTGTTGTCCCTAGGGCTTCTCAGTTCCCTGCTGGCATTTCTGCATCTGGTCAGGAGAGAAGAAAATGTAAGTGTATGAAGGAAGTTGTGTCGCAGGTGTGGGGATTGGGCTCTCTGTCTTCAAGCCCAGCAGCACCGGGACTGGACGCGGAGTCTCTTTCTGCCAAGGGCAGCTGCAGCCCTGCTCAGAGACAGAACAGGCCCGAGAAAGCCTGTAGGACACTGCTAATCCAGAAGAGAGGGCATGTACACACTTTAGATCAAGGAAGACTTTTCCTAAGGGGTATTTTCTATACTTTGCGGATAATAAAAGAGAGCTATAAATTGAAAAAAAACACAAAAAAACAATGAAGCAGGTAGAAGAGAAATGCATAAGATCCCAAAGGGAATAGATTTGTGTTTCAGAGGTCTCTGGGGGGAACATTTTCCTTTTAGTTGGCTAGGTGCTGGGCTCCTTGTGTAGGGACTGAATGGTATCTTTGTTAGAGAGAGGAAGGCGGTGTAACGTGTATGGGATGTTGGGAGCTGCTGGGGAATCATGTTATTATGGGATGGATTGGTTTGGAAAGAGGAGTTTTGAGAAGATTCAGTGTTATCTCTCTCTCATGCCCCCAGTGTTATGAGAGTGAGGCAAAGTAAAATATGAATTTAGACTTCTTTTATGCTTTAGGGGGTGGGTACCTATAGAAGGGGTTTGGCAAGGAAGGTAACCGGATTTGATTTACTTTTTAGAAAGATCAGAGCCTTGGGGGTGTGGTGGATAGCATAGAGGAGCATGAAGCCGAGTCAGGGAGTCAATTAGGGGGCTAGCACCGCAGTCTGGGAAGAGGTAAAGGCATTGGAATGAAGGGGAGGGAAGGGCGGAAGCATCTAGAAATGGGTCAGAGGTTGATGAGCAGGTCTTGATGGTCATTAGGTGAGGGGCTTGAAGACCAGGAGGGTGGTGCTGTACCAACAAAGGGAGGGAATGTAGAAGGAGCAGGTGTAGACGTGGAGGGGCTGGGTTTTGATGAGCTGAGTTTGAGGTGTCCATGGGACGTTGACTGGACACAGGCAGGGTGTGGTGTGCAAGTGACCCGGAGGCTGGCGGAGAGGGGACTGAGGTCTAAACTGGAGATCGGATGAGGGGCTATGGGCAGAGATGTGGTCATCGTGGCCTGATGGGCATGTGATTTATCTGAGTCCTGGGCCAAGGTGGATTTTGGGGGGTTGTGGGTGGGCAGAGGAGCTGGACTATCTCCTTCCTTCTCCTAGTGGGTGTCTTAGACAGACACCTTGGGGGCATAAGGGGGTGATTATGTACAGCAGGCCTCAGTGCCTTGTGAATACAAAATAAAGTCATGTTTTGGTTAAAATCTAAATTATGATGATTTTTTTAAATCAGTGAGCTGTACTTAGAACCTCTTTAAGCGTGTGGTAATTGCCCCCCTGCAGCTCCAGAAGGGCTGACCGGCTCCCTGTTGCTGTGCTCCCCATGAACCCAAGCGCCCACATCCCTCTCAGCAAGAGAAGGCAGGCCACAATTCTGAACAATTCTGAATTAACTTTATTAATGGGTAGAGATTAAGGAAGGGAACAGGAGAGCAACATAGAGGGTAACTTGCCCTGATTCACAGTGGAAGGGCGGGCCCCTGACTTAAGAGGTACCTCATGATTCATTTCTGAGTATCTAGAAAGACTGGGCTCATCCTCATGCTCTGGGTTGGGGGGCACTCTAAACTCCACTTGAACACCCACATTCCAGCCCTCATTTTCTTCCTAGGGAATGTCCTCTCCCTTCAGGGGATGCCTCCTTATTGGGTATAGGGGTGGAGTATGGCCTTAAGGCAGCAACAGAGCCACAAGAGAAGAGCAAGATTGTCCCACCCTGGTGTGCTTCCCGAAGTCTGGGTCTGTGCCCCAAGCTACGTGTGGCTCTGGGCTCAGCCTCTCCTCCTGGTAAAGGGAACACCCACTCCCCAGTTCTGTCTTCTCCTGCCCCTCCTTTTTCTACCTCATGCTCAAACTGTAACTCAAAGGTCCCGCCCCCAAAATGAGCTGAGCATTTGAAAATCATTTTAGGAAACAAAAAATCCCAGCTGCCCCACGCTGCTCAATAAACAACCAAACAGACAAAAAACCAGGGAATATTAAATATGTCGTAGTCACTGAACCTAAACAGTGGTTTGCAGGACTGCTGAGGACACCTCCCTGCAGTCAATGTACTTTACCACTTTCTAGAGCAGGGAAGTGGGTAGTGGTTCAAGCAAATGGTTTTCCAGAATCAAGGAATCGATCCCCAGGGGTATTTAGTGTCTACTGACTTTGAAGGTTTTTCCAGCATCTGTGGTTCCAGGTTTCAGAGATCTTAGGAGGGACCAAATATAACAGAGTTGCCAGGGTTGGAGCATTTTATAAAGCTCCTCAGGTGATTCTCATGTGTGACCAAGTTCACAGCCATTTCTAGTGGCTGAACTACACAGCTGTCTCTATCTGAGACATCTCGGAGGGAGGGAGTCATTAATAGATAGTTTGTGAATGGGGTGATTAAGCTGCCTGAGATACCTGTTTCCTTGTATGAATTTTATTCATACAAATTAGGAAAAACATTGGTATTTTGAGCCCCAGTTTTAGCTTTGGAAAGAGGTTGTGTATTTATTGGAAAACACAATAGAATTCTTGGTCTTGGTCTTTGGTGAGAACATGTCCAACTCTGAGTTAGAGCAGGCGTTTCTGGGATGAGTGGTGGGAGCAGAACAAGGACTGCCTGGCATCTATCCAGCCATGGGCTCTCCCATTGTTCTCAGGGTCATCTATCTCCAGTCTATGCCCCCTTTCCTGGACGCTCCCTGCCAAGCAAAGGTGTACAAAATGATGGGGCAGTAAAAAAAATAAATAAATACGACCTCACATGCACTTAAAATTGCCCTAGCCTCATCAGCTTATAAAAATCCTTTCTCAGTCATCTTGTAGTTAGAATTAAACTCGACTGAATTAATTTTGCATTAGGATTTAATTTGATTAAAGGCAGGGCTAAGTGAGTCTAGAACTCCACTTCCTACTATGACAACTAAGGGCTGTTCAGCGCGCCTGGGGCTCTCCAAACCCCTCACAAACCCCACCAGATTTGGGACGTGGCATTCCTAGAAACTCCTTTGAGTCTTTCCAAAGCAAGGCTTTGTCTCTCTTCACGCTGTCCCCATGCGCGGCCCTGGAGTGAAGCCACCAATTCAAAGGGCTCTGTCTGGCTGGGTGTTTTCTTCAGTTTCACGTTTTGTTCGACAGCATTAGATGTGCTCACGCTCAGACTCCCCAGGGCCTATGTATGCGTCAATGACGGCTCTCTGGCCTAATTTGGTCATGGTGATCTTGGGATCTGTAGTTGTGGCTACAAAGAGAGGTGCTCTCCAGTTTCTTGTCATCCCCAGGGCTTATTTGCAAGCTGCTACATAAGCCTGAAATAGAGAGCAGTCCAGAGACTAGAAATCCAGGCTACCTACCAATGCTCTTGTTACCTTGACCCCTGATATGAGTCTCTTGATGGGTGTTTGTGGGGTCCTGATGGCTTTTACTCCTTCCCTGTCTTCTCCATGGCTCTGGGATGCCTGTCCTTTGATTCTTCTGCACTAGACAAATGAGTCAGAATCCTTGCAACAACTCCGTCCCCAGCTGATCCCAGGAGGAGCTCTATGTAGCTCCCAGGCTCTTCTCTTGACTTCTGCCCTTCCCCCTGCCCCCCCCCCCCAAGCATCCTCAACCTTTCCCGTAGGCATTCAGGGAAGCCCTTGACAAAGGTACAGAAGGAACTACATTGGCCATGGAGGGGATGTTTGTTAAGTGACATGCAAGACCTAGAAACTTAAATAGTGATGTAGACGTGGGAAGGTTTAGGGAAGCAACATGCTGCAGGCTTAAATGTAAATAAAGGCTCTGGATCAGATCTAGATGCAATTCACATCCTATGACTTCTTACCTGGACAAGTTACTTAAGCCTCCCCGAGGCTCCTTCTTCACCTATAAAATGGGATGATGATACCTTCCTTACAGGGTTAAGTGAGATGATGTATGTCAAGTGCTCATTACCAATACCTGGCCCAGGGCAGGTATTGTTAAAGAACGTGCCCTACTACATCTTCTTTTTGGAAAGGATTTCAGCTTCAAATGATCTCTGTGCACAGGAATCAGAGAAACTATCACTGTGGAGCTAGCTGGAATCCAGTTTACTATTTCAGGAGAGGAAGTATTTGAAAAATAAATGTATTTTTCAGGCCACTTGTAACAAGATTGGCATAGTTTGGGCTTCCCTTTCCTTGAAGAGTAAAACCAGATGGGCCAGTTTGGTATTTGACTTACATTATTTTCCTTTTGTGAATCTCATGGGCTGAACTCATGGTTCCCAAGCCCTACTTATCCTAGGATTCAACTAAGGAGTTTCTGAGAAAGTACAGATTCCCTGGCCTAATCCCAGGCTGCTGGAATCAGAATCTCCAAGGGTGTTGGGAGTGGAAGTGGGGATGGAGAACCTTCTGGAAAGGGTTTCCAGGGGGGGGATCTGGTGATCGGTTTAGGAAGTCCAAGGCAAGAGCACTGTTACTGGTTCGGTTCGCTGGTGGGGGATGTGCTGCGACCATTCGCACTGATGGAGTTTCCTTCCCACTCCATTCTCCAGTATATCATTAAAAAAAAAAAAATCACAATACCCGAGGGATTATCAGCACCTGCCCCCTTCTCTTCCTGAATCTAAATGAGTATGTCTGGTCCCGAATTAACAGTGGCCCTTTTTGACCACAGTGACACTACATTGTGGAGATACTCTCACAAATAGTCTTCACTGAAATTCTCCCTTCATTTAGGCTTTTGTATGTGACACATACATTGGATTCCTTCTCTTTCGCTTCCTCCACCCCGCAGTGCAGCATTGCTGAACCCACTCAGCTGGGCACAGGGGATGGAGAGGTCAAGACCACCTCAAGCAAATCCATGTCAGTGTGGCATCCTCTCTCTCTTCCCTTCCTCTTTCTTGTCTTCAAACCTCCTTGTGAGGACCGTCCCCAGCTGTGACCCTGGGGAGGTGTGAGGGAAGAGAAGACAAGCATGAGACTGTGTGGTTATGGGTGTCCCTCATTGACCCTTCCTTGTTGTCTCCTCTTCATTTTTCTGCTTGGGCGGGAAATAGTAACACTCAGGGTCACGATGCTCGGTGGCTCCTGCTAAAGTCTGAGCGATGGCTCTCTGCTGATCCTATCAGGAAAATGCTTCTGGAAGGTTTCGCTGATGTCTGTTAGATCTGCTGCAGGGAGAACAAACTCTAGGAAATATAGCATTATTTGTTCCTTTTTTTTTCTTCTCAAGGACGAGTTTTAGATGTTGTGAGTGATCATGTTTTAGAATCATGTCAGCTTGTTTCTTCCATAGATTCTGGGAAGTCAAGGGAGTGACCTGGGAGCCTCAAATCTATAAATTTCTAAGGATCTTCAAGGAATTTGACATATGAGTTAGGACATCAGCAAGGCATACCTCCTTCTTAGCAGTGAGTGCCCTGAGCCAGGGGTGTGTACTCTTGTGACAGGAGCTGTGGAGTCTGCCCCTGGCCTGATGATGGGCAAGTGAGACTGGACCACCTTGAATGGTCTTGAAAGTGGGGTCTTCCTCCCCCTCCCTGGGAGGAGCCAGAGGGCTGCCCTAGAGCAGACTAGAAGGCCACTGGCTTCTTTGGCCTCTGAGGGTTGGCGGATGTTATCTTGGGAAAGGAAGGAGAGAGTCTTTCTAGGTGTGGTTGAGAAACATCCTCCCCAAATTTAGTGATTCTCAAATTGGTCCTAAACCAGCGGTTCTCAAACATGACTGTGAAGTGGAAACTCATGAGCCAAATCACATTGGTGTTTTATTTAGGCCCATGGAATATTTTGCCGTTGGATAGTAAAAATAGAGTGAATTCCGACTTCAGGGCTCAGAAATAATAGGAGAGATAAGCCCCGCTAAAGAGATCTCTAATACTTGTCCCCTCCTGGATACTAGAGTTCTTGTGGTCCTGGAAGCATCCATTTTTCCCATATCCATCTTCAAACCTTTTCTGTAAGTGCCACCATTGTTTGGCATTCCAAAGATTAACTTTGGGAGTAGGCAAGGTCCTGTTCCTGAAGTTGTAGCTAGAGGACAGGACCCCAGGTCTTGCAGAGTGACCAGAACATCACAGAGGGAAACTAGACATAGGTCTGGCTCAGTCAGGTGTACCCTTCTGGAGCATCTTGTCCATTTGAACAGTTGTTAAAGCAACTGTTGGACTAGCTGTTATCAAAGATGATTGGCCACTCAGTACAATTCAGTTTCTAGGGTTGGTGGGTTACTGGTGGTTCCCTTCACGTGTGCTGACCTCCACTCTGAATACGTAACATGATTCCATCAGTCAGCAAGAATAGATGAGGCCACCTTCTGTGAGGTCTAGACCCACAGATGCTGGGGAGCTTTGCGGCAGATGGTGTCAGCCAATCAGCCAAACCTTTCCCTACCCTATTACACTTCCTATCACCTTCGCCCCAACTGATCCTATCCTCTCCTTCCTTCCTTTCCTGCATAAAAACACAGCAAAGTCATGTCGCCCTCCCTTTCTGGGGAGTCTGGAAACCCCACTGCTGTCTTGCTTATTTTAGAGAATGAGGGTCTTGAGAGGAAAATGTGTCAGAGCACATTTACAGGGTGTACCCTCCTTGGGACTGTGTAATGAAAGAGTAAGAAAAAACATCAGGTCAATCCGTTGCCCTGCTCCCAGGTGGCAAAACGTTTAAGAATTACTCGTAGAGAAGGGATGCCTGGCTTGCTTTCATCATCCCGAGATCTCAGTCCAGCAGTTGCACTATTTAGGGAGTGTCTTCCCTAAGCCAGGGACAGTGCCAGGAGCTGGGGTTCAGTGGTGAACTGGTAAATATGGCCCTACCATCCACGGGGCTCATGGTCTGTCCCTGGAACAGTCGTTGCTGTTCCAGCCTCACTCTGCATCAACACCCACATCTATTCTCTAGCTTTCATTGGGTTAAATGAAGGCTGCCCACAGGGGCCTAAGAAGGGAGGGTGGGAGGTCAGATCCTTTTGGGAGAACACTAGGAACACAAGGCATCCTCTTGAATTCCAGACCTGAGGAGAGAGACGAGTCCTGGCATAGGGCAGGAAGAGGAAAGCGCATCTGCTTTTTGCAGATCTTATTGATTCGGTGCAGACAATGAATAAAAAGGGCAGGAGCAGATAGGTTACGTATGCGTGGCGAGTTTTGCTCGATGTGGCTCACTGCTCTCCTCATCTGCAGCACACGTGCAGCTCAGACCAATGCCAAGCTCGGGAATTTATTTATGAAATTATATAGCCTTTCCTCAAGTAACATTTTACTTTTATTTTATTTCATCTCCCGGATTCCTGCAGTGAGAGCAGAAGTTATTTCCTCATAGGTAGCTACCTTTTGACACTCATTCATATAAATGGAAGGGAGGATGGGGGAAAATATCTATAGTGCATGGCAGACATTTACGCCAAGAAAGACGTGATGGTAGTTTAAAGGTTTACATTTCCATTGGATTCAGTCTCTACCTAGAAACCTGAGAAATTAGCCCTAGTGGGCACCTTCTCATCACTCAATGGAACCGATAATGACAGTCCTAGGAGTCTCCCAGGATCACCTGTCACATAGTGATGGGGTGTGCACCTCTCACCCTCTGCACACTTAAGTCTGTTTCTGCATGCTGCTTATTTTCTGTGGAACCTCCTGGCTCTGTTCTGAAGCTCTGGGATCTCTAGTTATTAACAAGGGGCCCTGGGAGCTTTCCTCTTGCCCCAAACAAGAATCGTGCTCTCAGCCAACGTCACTTATGGATTCTCTGATACCACAAAATGGGGTGAGAAATCTCTGAGAGGAATCTCTTTTCCTGAAGTATAATTAATGTTATGGCATAACGTAAGTCAGTCCCTTGCCAGAAGCATTAGAATACTTTCTGGAAGAAGGTAACGTGATCCTAGTCATCAAGTTATTCCCACAAACAAATCTCTGAATACAAGGTCAAAGCATACAAAGATAAGTTGGCACACGAGGGAAACAAGGGAACATGAATAAGAACTAGCACGAACAATAGACCTGCAGGTTCTCTGGATGCTGCAGGGATCAGGCACTGGCTTTAAAATAACAATACTTACCATTTTAAGTAGAAATAAGACAAGATTGAGAAACCTGGCAGCAAACTAGAAACTATTAAAATGACATAGAGTATTTGAAACATGGACCAAAAAGAAATTCTAGAACTTAAAATATAGTAAGTGAAATTCAGAACTCACTGAATGGATTTTAAAAGAATTTAGACACAGCTGAAGAGATAATTAATGACGTGGGGGACAGGGCAAAATAAACCATCTGAAATGAAGGATAAAAAATACAAAAGTGGGGGTAGGAGACATAGAAGATACTGGGAGAAGGTCTTACCTATTGAACTGGATTTCCACAAAGAAGGAGAGAGAATGGGAGAAGAAGTATTATTTGAGGAAGTCATGGCTGTGAATTTTCTAAAACTGAAGAAAAATACCAGTACACAGATTCGAGGAGGCCTACAAACTCAAAGCAGGATAAATAAAAAGAAATCTACATCCAGACACGTTGTAATACAAATGCAGGAAGCTGAAGACAAATTGTACTATTTATTACTTCCCAAGCAAGTCCCCAATTTCCTTGTATCTGTACCTTGGCATGTACCATTCCCTCTACTTCTTCAGTTTCATCTGTCCGGATGTTACCTATTATTTATCAGGCTTTATCTGATAATCCTCCTGTTGTTACCTCCAAGCAGATTTACAATTAAAATAATCAATAATCGTCTAATGTCGACAATATGAATCCCACTTTTTTGACTCCTGCTACCATGATGGAGCCCCTGTTTCCTTCTGGGCATTGTCCTTGGCATTCATCATACATGATCTCATTTAATCCTCATAAAACTCAGCAGGAGTTTCTACACAGGAAAAAACTGAGGCCACCCGGTTCGCCTATAAACTTATATAGCATTTTACCCATTTTGTGCCACTTATACCATTTTTTTCTTGAACTACTGTCCTTTGTATGCAAAGCCCATCTCATCTAGAGGGCGAAACTCATCTTCTTTTTGTGTCTCCTGCCGTGCCTAGGACCTAGCTTTGCACACGCATAGCAGATGTCCCTTCATTTGTTGAGGAAGTCCCACACGTGGCATGTCCCCCGAATGCCTTAAGTGCCTGTGGATCTGTTAAAAGTCTGAGCAGACGCACCAGTGGAAGTTGTGAGCCTGTCCCACACCTTATCATCTCTGCCTGCCTCAGCGGCTCCCATTCACACGTTAAATTGAAAGCAGCGACCGGTGCTCTATTTAAAGTGTCCTCGAAAATGGTACTCAAGTGTGGAACACAGCTATTTCACTGACGTGGGCAAGGTATTTATGGAGAGGTTGTTTTTCCTTTGGATCGGGGGGTTTGTAACCAGGAGCCATTATATGACACCTGTGTGGATGTCAAAAGGAAAACAATGAGAAAAAAAAAAAAAAAGGGCCCCTGGGTGGCTCAGTTGGTTAAGCGACTGCCTTCGGCTCAGGTCATGATCCTGGAGTCCCGGGATCGAGTCCCGCATCGGGCTCCCTGCTCGGCAGGGAGTCTGCTTCTCCCTCTGACCCTCACCCCTCTCGTGCTCTCTGTCTCTCATTCTCTCTCTCGCAAATAAATAAATAAAAAATCTTAAAAAAAAAACAAAAAACAAAAAACTCCTCTACTGGTTACCTCTGTCTCTATCAAGACATTATCTCCCTGGTTATTTTCTACATCAAGCCATGTCTCTTCCATCAGCATCCAAAGATCACAGAATATGACCCCGGGCCAGTCAAAGTTGAAGCAGGAATTGTCCGGAGCAGAGAAAATAATTGTAGCGTGCTCCATTAGCATTCCGGCAACGGCTCTCTCTGGATCTGTTCTCTTCCTCAGCTTGACAGCTTAATGGTTTGCGGAGAAGGAAAGCTTTAGCACAGCCGGTCTCTACCTACTGTGGGGAGGGGCTAACTGGTGAAAGCACTAGGTGAAATCTCTAGAGGAAAGGGGGGTGCTATGGGAAAAGAGGCGTTAAGTTGGAGGAAGTGGCCAACTTCATCGGAACCGCGCGCGGGCCCTGCTTCCAGCAAACCCGTGACTTGTGTGTACTTCTCTGTCCTGTGGCTGATCTTTCCCTCCCTGGCTCTCTGTCTGGGCACCTTGTCACTGGGTAACCTTTCAAATAAATCTTTACTGATTCTACTGATGAAGTGCACTGCTTGCATTTTTGACAGCCCAGGATCGTTTTTACTTTCTGAACAGTACCAACGTTCCCTTCCCTTTCTCTTTCTCCCCTCCCTTTCTCCCCTCCCTCACCTTCCCTTAGCAACAAATCATAAATAGCACAGGGTTTTTACGGCAAGTTCACACTATACCTTCTGTTCTCTGAGGATCTGCATTTCTATTAAGTCCCTGGGAGCTCTGGTTCTACTGCTCTGGGACCTCACATTGAGGGCCACTGACTTAAGTCTTCCAGTTTATACCCACCACGTCTTCCAGTTTATACCCTTCCAGTTTATACTTGCAATGTGTTGTAAGCTGGAAGAAGGCAGGCGGAAAGTATGTCCCCTTCCTCTATGCACACACAACACACACATCAAGAGATTTTGTATGTCCTACGTGGTCTTGGATGGGGCTTAGTCCCTGGGTGGGGGACAGAGTACTACTTGGATTCTACCTTCACTGTCAATTTGTGCAGGCTTCATGTGTCCCTCAGCCCTCGGCTGAAGGCAGGGTTCTAAGGAGGCACTAATGAGGTCCTGGAATCTGGAGAGAGAAGGGCAAGGTGGGTGATGGGTGGTAGCAGCCATGGCGAGACTGGCAGGGGCTGGTGGCTTGGGACGTGCTATAAGATGTGGCTTATTATAGGTTCAGTGACCTATACACAGAAAATGGAATTAGCTCATTGTGCTTGTATTTTCTGTGACTCTGAGATTTTTATTCTTTTCTTCTGACGATGGCAACCTGTGTAGAGAGAAAGCAAGGAAAAGAGATTTTCTTTCCTCCATCCTTGGGCCAGGGTAGTAAGAGGGGAGCCAGGTCGGGTCACAGTGGCAGCAAAGTGAGAGAAGCCAAAAGAGAGGCAGATGTGGGGTGCGTCAGTTGCCAGCAGCATCCACCAGCCCTCCCCCTCTGGAGAGCTTTCCAATAACAGTATTGTAACCACCCGTCAGGTTATTGATCGTTTACCATGTGCCAGCACTTATGCTGAGCACTTTATAACAGTTGTGGGAGTGAATCCTATTTTCAACTCCATTTTATAGATCGAGAAATTAAGTTTGGAGATTCAGGAATTAGCTCAGGTTCATGCAGTGAGCAAGGGACCAAGCAATGCCTGGAGCCCAGGGCTGCCTGAGCTACAGCCCATACCCTTAAGTGCTTCGCACCAATGCTCAGTTAAAACCTTGCCTCTTGCTTTGTCAGAATCTGGGAAGACTCTCCCCTCATTGCCTGGACACTTTAGTTCCGCTCAACCCACCCAGAAGCTGGTACCCCCCTAAGCCTCATGAAGCTGGTGATGCCCCATGCTTCAGACCACCTTGGCCCAAGACCCTGCCCATGAACCTAAGTTTGTCAGACAACCTCATGGGGTCCGGGTGTCTCCCCTTTGTGAGTACCAGGACCCCTGTCCTCTCTGTGGGGCTGCGGTGTGGATGGCTGATTAGTCCAGGCTCCCGGGAGGAAAGGTTGGTAGTGGTGTCCTCCGCCCCAGGGGCTGTCCCAGCGAGCCTCAGCTCCAGCGGCCACCCCTGGTGTTTGCAAGCCTTGTGCCTGCACCTCCTTCTCTGTGTAGGTGGTCGCCCTGGGAGAGCTGGAGAAGGGGAAGGCAGAGGATGGGACTGTCTTGATGTCTTTTCTAGGAGGAATTGAAATGCAAGCAGGTCCAGGGTCAGAGCGGGCTCATCGATGCTCAGCATGTTGCAGAGGAGTTGCTCTGTGCTGGGGATTTTCCCCTCTGCTGGTTTGATAAATGATCCAGGGCTGGGTGTCCAGGCCCAGCATGTGGGTCACGGTGGCCCCCACTGCCCATGCACTTCCCCATGAAACCAACAACAGAAGCTCCCGGCTTGAAGGGCTTGATCCAGATAAGGACCCCAATTTTAAGTTTTTTAAATTTATTTTTAATTTTTTAATTTTGCTCCTATTCTTTCCAGAGGTTTCCTGTCATTGTGGATTTGATACCTTACTCTCTGAGGGCCTCTTGCCTCCATTTCTCTCCTCCTCCCTGTGCCCCCCATCCCTCTTTCCCATGCAGCACTAGCTAGAGATGGTGCTGGGGAAGGGCCCCTGACCCTCTGTGGATGCACATGACCCTTGGTCCTGGCATACCCTGCAATCCTATTTCAGGATGTCTATCACAAACTAAGGAATACCGGCTAAAGCCCTTGGAAAGGGTCTTAACTTTTTTTTGAAATAGTCCCTTGGGTGCTGAAAATGATATCATCCAGGGCAGTGAGTGGACTTGAAATCTTGAGACCCCGGAGGAGAGACTGAGCTGAGCGGGGAGAGCAATACAGCCCAAGAGGTACTGGGGCTAAGTACTGGGGCTAGCATGGCTAAGGCTGATGGGGCAGCTGTTTGTGCCCGGCACTGCTGGGAGCATTTACACCTATTAACTCACTTAATCCTCACAAAAGCCCCATGCGGTATGTGCTATTTAACTTCACTTTATACAAGGGGAGCTTTAAGATCAGCACCCCGAGCGCTGGGAAGAGCAGAAGAGAGGTGGGGAGCAGAGGCTCTGAGCCTGGGATGGAGTCTGGGCTCCACCCCCGAAAACTGCCAACCCTCCGTGGACCCCAGTTCCCTCCTCTGTCAAAGGGTAGTAGTAAGACCTCCCTTGGGGGGTTGTGGTGAAGGGTGCTGGTGTGGTACGATGATGAGGTCAAGGGTACAGCCCGGTGCTGGGCATGTGGCAAGGTCTCAGTAATTAGCTCTTTGTGTGAAGGGAAGGATGCCTTGCTTTTCAATCACAGAGAAAATATCCTGACTGTGAGGTCTGCTGAGAGGGTCTCCGTCAAGGAATAAAGCAGAGTCAGGGACTAAAAGGACCTGGGTGCTCTTTCTCTGTCACGATTTCCCTTTGTCTCCCTTGGGTGAGTTGGTGCCATGCAACGTGGCTGCCATTAAGGTAAATGAGATGAATAAAGTGTTTGAATAGGAAAAAACCCTTCCCTTGTCCTCTGGAGCCCCACACCTGCCCCTGATGTGAGGAAGGGGGTAGGAGGAATGATGAGTCCACTGGATGGTCTCAGCCACAAGGGCCTTTACCAGAAGCTGGATCTTGAGATTCCTGAGAGTGTAACCCCCACTCCTTACTCTCCCAGCCAGACCCCCGGCCCTTTCCTGCTCAGCCAGTCCAGGGCAGCCCTCGACAAAGAGAGGCAGTGGGTAGAGTCTGCCATGTTTTCAGCATGTGTTGCCATCCATTGGGCAATATCTCAAAGTAAATCAGCACTTAAGGGAAGGTTCATCATTAATGATGGTGAATATAAATCCAGCTATGCAAACAGTCTTCCTAAGAATTTTTTTTTTTTTTTGAGAAGACAGTGATGAGTTGGTGTGGTTAGTTGGTCCTATAGCTTGTAATGTGCATGATGAAGAGTTGGTGTTAGCAGGATAACCTCTTCATTTTCGTGCCTGCATGCTTTGTATTATTTTCTGTCCATAGGCTCCTTGTAGGTATCTTTTAAAGCCACTTACTAATTTTTAAAAACACTGGATTGTTAAAGTGAAATAATGCACTAAATCATAAATCCCCTTAATTGGCACAGATCTGCAACAATATCTTGCAAATGTTGATGGGAAACTAGGGTGCAAGGGGACCACGTCAGCCCCTCAGGATCATGAGAGCCCTATGCTGCCTTCAGGACACCTGCTATATCCTGTAAGACATAGGCCTATTGACATACCAAATATATATATTTCATTCATCTAGTATTTTCTTTCCAATCTCCTTAGTTTGGAGACCACACAATAAAAGACCTTCTGTGCCAGCCAACCCAGTATCTGTCCATTTGCTCCAAGTCCTGGCTGTTTTTTCTCTAGAGACTCAATCTCTAGAGACCCTTTGCTCTCCTCATGATCCCTCCCCCATGCTGTGTCTTCACACACTTGCACACTTGTGTGTGTCTCCATGAGCACGTCCCTAGTAGCCAAGCTCCTGCATCTGCACTAGGGGTAAATGTGTGGCCACTAGGGTAGAGAGGAACCCTAGACTGTGCTTCTCTGTCCTGGAAGATGAGATGCTCCTCCTTCACTGAGACTCCTACAGCAAGGAGTGAGTCCAATGGTAGAAGAAGTTAGGAGGACAGGTGGCTGTGTAGCAAGTTAGTTGGGGAGCCTGGGTTAGGGTCAAGGAAGAACTGAAATTGCTGGTGGGTTTCACTGTGTAACCCTGTCATAGCCAAGAAGCCAAGAGAAGAAGTATTGTGTCCGTTCTTTGTTTATGCTGATTTGCTTTCCATGTCTGTACGAGCTCCTGCTCCCCATTCCTCTTCATCCCTGTACACATGGGTCAAGCTACAGCTTCCTCTTTACTGGCCTTTTCTTCTAAATAGCATTAGCCCTGGGAGTCATCCCAGAGTGGCCATTTTGTTTCCCAGCCTCCCTTTCTTCCACCTTCCCCTCTCCTCCCACAGGAATGTCTCTCAGTCTCATGGCATCACCTGGCGAGTTGCCAAAGCTAACAAACAAACACTCTTAACCTTTCCTTCGGAACAACCCCACGCGGGTCGGTTCTGTAGACCATGGGCCCAAACCAGACTTGTGGGCCCCCAAGATGAGGACATGTTCGAGGAGATGGGTTGGTGTGGAGTGATGGTGCTGACAGCAGGTGGGGAAGGGAGTGCGGAGCTCGCAGGGGGCCTGCAGGCTGTGTGTGGGAGAAGCCCGAGGACTCCACTGAGTCAGAACTCCCCGAGGTGGGCAGGGCAGCTGCAGGTTCACAGATGAGCAGAGCAAAAGAAGAACAGAGGCCCCAAAGCATCAAATGAGAGAAAAATGGTTTTCTTGTGGAGCCAAGTTTTAAGCACAAGGGACGCCTGATGTGGAAAGGAATCTTTAAATTATTGGAAAATGCTTTGGGGATGGAAAACTGGGCTGAGGCTGGCCTCTGTGGATTTGGGGGAACTCTTTGAACAGGGGGTATCTGGAGACCCTTCTCCAAAGCTCAGCGGCTGGTTCATAGGACACATTAAATCTTTTCATGTTGGAGGCCTTGCACCCATCCGGTTCCTGAATTTATATCCTGCCCAAGGATGGGGGCTTTGAGCAGTGTGAGAGATGCTATAGGATCCATTAGGGTCGCATGGGACAGGTCATTTCTTCTTCCGTGTCCTATTGGGCATGTACACTGTGCCGAGTACTGTGCATTGAACTATAAATAAGAAGCATATTTTCACATCGGGAGGGCTGATTTAGCAGCAAAGTGAATACAGATGCAAACATTATGGCAAATGCAAAGTAGAAAGTGATCCGCTCCGACATTCGCACACATTGCTTTGGAAATTCAGGGAAGGAGAGAGATTCCTTTGGCTTGGTGGTTAGAAGGGATTTGTGATGGTGGTAACACAGACTGTCTCATTTATTCTTCACCACCACCTAGAAGGCAGGTCCTACTGTCATTCCCATTTTACAGTTGAGGAAACTGAGGGCTAAAGGGAATAAGTCATTGTCCAAGGTCAAATTTTCAAGTGTAGAAATAGGGAAGGAAGAAAGAGAAGGGAATCTCAAGCAAAGGGAACAACTTGGTGAAAGCAGGGAAGCTCAGGACCTGTATGAGTAATGAAGGGTAGTTCTATTTGAGTGGAAATGATCAGGCTAGGTGGCAGAGGTCTTTGAATACAAGGCTAAGTTTGTCCTCCGTTCTGTGGGCAATAGGGAGCCATGGAAGATTCTTGAGTAGGAGAGTGTCATGATCAGAGCAGACAAGTGGTTTAGAGAGAGGAGGATCAGAGATGTATAAAGCATTAAGAGGTGACTATAACAGAACATAAGGAGTAATGCACTATGCCCAGAGGACATTATAAAGAACCATCACCTTGGACAATGCAGGAGAGAAAATTTCTTTTCATTTTGGTAAGAGGCAACTGATTTCATAAGAATGAAGGAAAAGTGGTCCATTTTCCAGTTCCTCCCAACTCCATCCACCCATTTATACATATTCTCCTAACCACTAAACTAGACCCTACCCATTACCGCTCCCCCTTTTTCTTTCTGCTTGCTGGATTTCTTTACACAAATGTGATCACTTTAACACCAGTTCATTGGAGTTAATTAAATCTCTTTCATGGCTTCAGACATTCATTGGCTTTAAAGGAGGTGGTATGTGAGTGCAAAGTTGGCATATGGAAACATCTAGATCATTAGGTAAAGCTATTGTGCTGCAGTCAAGAGCACTGAACTCAGATTCTAGGTCCAGGTGATAACTTCTGTGGTGGTGCTGGGATGTGTGATCTGTTTTTGAGTTTCTGCACCTGCAAGATGGGGCTAAAAATACCTAAGCCAGTGAGAAAAATGAGATGGTGATGAGATAAATGAGAGTCTATACATCAGTGGTTCTCCAAGTGTCCCCAGGCCAGCATCATCAGCATCACCTGAGAACTTGTTAGAACTGCAAATGACCAAGTCATGTCCCAAGCCCACCAAATCAAAAACTCAGGGCGGGCTTTCCAGGTGATTCAGTGATTCATGGTCAAGTTTGAGAGCTGCTGCGGCTTATCCGAGTGCTCAAGCATTCAGGCTCATCTGTGAACTCTATCTTGGTCTGTTATAGCGGTTCGCAAACCTGAGTGTGCTCACACACACCTGGAGGCCTCGTTTCAACACAGGTCCCTTAGGTCTGGCGTGGGACCTGAGAATTTGCATTCTAGCAAGTTCCCAGGTGAAAACCCCTGTTTTATTACACTCCGGTTTTGTGGCTTTGAATATCTCTTTAGTGCTCTCTGGAACTCAGTTTCCTCACCTGTAAGATAAGGATCATACTAGTATCTACCTTACAGGCTGTTAGGAGAAACAAACGAGTTAATTCATATAGAGTGCTTAGCACATCGGACCTCCCTAAACGTTCTCCTTGTTATTAATGAATTTGTAACATGTTTTACAAATACAGAGGATCATTGTGAAAGCTGAATCACAGAGGACTAGCAAGGGTCTATTTAAAAGAATTTTATTCTGGTCAGGGGCACCTGGGTGGCTCAGTCGGTTAAGCGTCTGCCTTCAGCTCAGGTCATGATCCCAGGGTCCTGGGATCGAGCCCCGCATCGGGCTCCCTGCTCCGCGGGAAGCCTGCTTCTCCCTCCCCCACTCCCCCTGCTTGTGTTCCCTCTCTCGCTGTCTCTCTCTGTCAAATAAATAAATAAAATCTTAAAAAAAAAAAAATTTTATTCTGGTCAAATATATAAAACATAAAATTTGCCATTTAAAATGTACAACTCAGTGGCATTAATTACATTCACAGTCGTGCAACCATCACCACTGTCCATCTCCAGAACTTTGTCATCTTCCCCTCCCAAAACTCTGCCCATTAAGCAATAACCTCCCCCTTCTCTCTCCCACCAGCCCCTGGTAACCTCTAACCTACCTTCTGTTTCTATGAATTTGCATATTCTAGATATTTCACAGGAGTGGAGTCGTAGAATATTTGTCCTTTGGTGTCTTGCTTGTTTCACTTAGCCTAATGTTTTTAAGGTTCATCCAAATTGTAGCGTGTATCAAAACTTTATTCTTTGTTTAAATCACTGAGTCATATTCCATTGTATCGATACACCACATTTTGTATATCCATTCATCTGCTGATGTATACTTGGGTTGTTTCCACCTTTTGGTCCTTGAACATTGGTATACACATATGCGTTTGAGTTCCTGTTTTCAGTTCTTTTGGGTATATACCTAGGAGTGGAATTGCTGGATTGTGTGGTAATTCTATTTTTAGCTTTTTGAAGAACTACCCAACTGTTTTCCACAGCAGCTGCACCATTTTACATTTCCACCAGCAATATTCAGCAGTCTGATTTCTCCACATCCTTGAAAACATTTGGTATTTTTCACTTAACTGTAGCCATTATGGTTAGATGTGAAGTGGGACCTCATTGTGGTTTTGATTTGCATTTCCCTAATGACATCTTTTCATGTGCTTATTGGTCATTTGTCTATCTTCTTTGGAGAAATGTCTCATCAAGTTACTTGCCCAATTTTAAATTGGGTTCTTTGTCTTTCTGTTGAGTTGCAGGACTTCTTTATGTATTCTGGATACTAGACCCTTAATAGATGTGTGATTTGCAAGTATTTTCCCCATTCTCTAGGTTGTGTTTTTTAGTCTATTTTTTTGAAAGATTTATTTATTTATTTTAGAAAGATAGAGAGCAGGAGCAAGCGGGGGTGGGGGGTGGAGGGGGGCAGAGGGAGAGAATCCTCAAGCAGATTCCCTGCTGAGCACAGAGCCCAACACAGGGCTCAATCCCACCACCCTGAGATCATGACCTGAGCCGAAATCAAGAGCCGGCTGCTCAACCGACTGAGCCACCCAGGCGCCCCTAGTCTATTTTTTAAGATATAGTTCCATTGAGATATAATTGATATGCCATACACTACATCTTTAAAGTATATAAATTTAATGAGTTTTGACATATGGAAACAGCTGTGAGATCATTGCCACAATCAAGATAATGAACAAACCCATCACCCCCCAAAGTTTCCTCATGACCCTTTGTAAATCCTCCTCCCTGCCCTTCCTCTCTCTGCCTGTTAATAGTAATGCTCTAAATACCCTGCAGTTGACACAGAGGCATAATGGGAAGATACATAATCTGGGACTCAGGAGGCCAGACCCCTGGTGCTCTGGCTCTGGGGGTGGATGCTGATTTCGAATAGCCTCTCCATTTCCCTGGGCTTACTTTCTCACCTGCACATGACAGAATCCTGCTATCAGTGGTTCTCATCCACTCTGGCCTCATATTAGAATAATCACCTGGGAAGCAAGTGATTATTGCTTTTTTTAAAAAGTAACATTTTGATAATTACTTTATAGTTAATTTTGAATAATTACTGCTTTTTCGAAAATACTGACGTCTATCCCCCATCCTTTGAATGAGTTTCTGGAGGTGGGATCCTGGTGTCTGTGCTTTTTAAAAAGCTCCCCCAGTGATTCTGATGCACAGTAAGTTGAGATGATTTTCTTCTTATTCAAAATTCCATGGTTTATAGATCCCTTTGTATTTTTCATGTTGATCTCCTTTCACTCTTTCAAAAACACCATGAGGTAGGTAAGAAAGATATGGCTTGTTTAGAGACAAGGACACAAATCCGGACAGTGGGTAAGGGACTTGAGTAGACATAATGTAGTGTGGAGACTGCAAGGTAGCACGCGTTTTCCATTATTCCCTTCAATTGCTGTTAAACGAGCATGCTGGCAGCCAGTGGCTTCCAGGTGGGGTCTCCCAGGGTGGGATTACCATGGATCAGGGGCTGACTTTGCCAGTGTATCCAGAGATTGACAGATTCTTGGGACTAACTCTCTCTAGTTCCCTAGGACATTGACATTTAAGGTAAAATGCCACTTAACTCATCGTAATGGAGTCTGCTCCTGTCTAGTTAATGAGAGAATGGTGGTTGCTCCCCTAGATGCATTTCATGGCCTTCATGGCAGCAAGGTCTCCAGAGAGCACACCTGTAACCTGAAGGTGTACTGGGTGACTCTGAGATGTGTTCAACCTTCAGATGCTTTCAGGTTTTGGCACTTTCTTCCCTCCTCAGCCATGGTGGGCATATTGGTGATATCTCCCCTCTTTGTCAGGAGAAGTCTGCAACAGTTGACCCTGTTTTGAGTGGTAGGCAAGTAAGGACGAGAGGTGCTCCTTCAAAGGAAGTCCCCAGCAGGCTTCTCGTGTGGTCCAGTTGGCCAGGTTTAAATCTTGTGAATGTTCTGAAACTCATGACTGGCAGAGGGGAAGGAGACCACCACGATGGGCTTAATCCAATCTTGATTGACCACTGGGGCTAGGAATCACTGGCTGATTCCAATCATGACTGACCACCTTCTGAGGTGGAGCCCCAGATGGAGGATGAAATTCCAAATAAAGTTAGGGGTTATATCAGTAAGAAGAATCAGTTGGGGGGGGGGGGGTCAGCCTCCTCCCTGGGGAGCATGGCATTGGAACCAGGAGGCTGGTGTTTTTGAGAACCATGTCAGCCATTTCTCGGAGAAGGCTGATGGGCAGCTGTTGTCTCTTCTTGGAGTGTGCTTCCTGTGGAGCCACATACTCCCGTCTGGAAGCCACCGCAGCTTGTTCTCTCTTCCCCTGGTTTTTATAAGATTGAAAACCAGCAGTTGTTGCTGTTTTGCTCTGTACTCTGGGCCGACCACCCGGAGTTGGTTAACGCTGTCTTGATTCAGACTCTTTAGATTACAGCTTTCTTGAGTTATATTCCTGTTGGAGGAAGAAACCACGTCACCTGAGTGGGTTTCAATTCCCTGCTCTTTCAGCAGTGATTTAGGGACAGCTTGCCCCTGAAAGTGGCTTCTGTAGATATCTGGCCCTTCCGTACAGATGTCTTGTTACTAAATGAACTCTCAGAAGATCACCTTATCTTCTTGTTCCAGGGACTTCTTTCTATAGCCTCTGTGTGCAGACTCCATCAGCCACCTCTCGGCTCTGTTTGAAGATGTTGATTAGGTCAGGTGGTGCCTGGGTGGAGGCTGAACCTGGCACCTGGGCAGTGTGCTGGCCGGTGGGGTGGGGAGTCGGTTTGAGCAAATGCAAACATGACTCTGATGTGGTCGGGTGTCAATTCAGGTGGGAATGCGGGTCATTGGTCGGTTGCTGCATCGATCTTTCCAGGCTGAGCATTTTGCCTCATTGATTTTCCACTGCCGACTGACTCTTGTTCATCTGTTCCCTTGGAGATTGCTTCATTTCTTTCCAGTTCATTTTTCTGTGCCCATTTGACATTCAGCCACATTGTATTGCCTTTGCTCGACGTAGGTGCTGATCACCCCTTTCCCAGGACAATCTCTGTGACCCTGGCAAAGGCCTTTAACCTCCCCGAGCCTGTTTCCTCATCTAAATAGAGATGATAACTCCTGCCTAAAGCATCTAGAAGCTGGGGAGACAGTTGGGTATCTGGGAGGGTAGCTCCTGGGAGGTGGTGGCAAGACTTGTTTGGTAAGGGAACTATGGTCTTGCTCAGACTTGGAAATGGAGGGAGAACCTCCACCTGAGGAGGGGCGCTGAGATCTCATGGCCATGACTCTCAATCCCCCTACCAGTGTGTGCAGCTCGGGCCATTTTGGCTCCCGAGAACAAGGTGTATCTTCCTTGTAACCTCAACCCAAGTATGGATTTACAACTGTCCATTAATATCTAATAGCACAGCTGAGACAAGGCTGGACATTTTAACAGGACTTTGCTAGGGCCTGGGCATAATAAAAGGGAAATAAATAGAGTTACTATAACAAGTCAATGTGGTTTCCACGTTATGGTTTATTTTGCTTCATCAGTGGATGAAACCCCAGTTTAACACCTTTTGTGCCGCCATGGAGCACTGTCCATTTTTGACCCTTAGCTAGACCTGATATAGATCCCTTAAAGTTTAGGCCTAAAGACTGAGGCCCAGATAAGGATGGGAGTTCCCTCTGCTACCTGCAAAGGTGTGCCATCAGTCCTAGTGGCCTGTGTAGGTAGCCATCTCTCACCTGGATGGCTTACATCATGAATGGTCACTCTTCATGAACATAGCCTTACACCCAAGACCAGGACAGAGGAGTCATTGTCCCAAAATAAAACAACAGCCCCACAGGATCATCAGAAACACCTGCTTTACAGGCAACGAGGAAATGAAGCATCCAGACAAGGTGCTTTGAAGTTGAACCAGCTCTTTAGTGGGGAGGGTGACAAGGTCTTTGAGTCTGGGAACAAGTTAGGAATGGATGAAGCAGAAACCCATACTTTGTTTAGATAGACTCATTTTATGCTTCTTCCTTTCTCTGTGTTTATTTTGTTTTCCCGTCGATTTCATGTAATCACAGAGAAAATTGCAGCCTCTCTCAGCTGTGCTAAGAGGAACCTAGAGAAGTGGGTTGTAACAGGTGTGCAGTGTTCTGCCAGGAGGTTAAAGGGAGGGGTGCTAGTTACCCGTGGGGCTGTGGACATAGTGTGTTACGTCAGTGGGCCTTCAGCAGAAAGGAGAAATCAAGGCAACAGGGTCTCAACCATTTGCTCCAGCTGCTTCTCCTCACCTAGAGATTTTCTTTGCAGACCTGAATCTTGAAAGCTTTCTTCCTTTTTCAATAAGTGAAGCAAATTACCTTAAATTTCTCAATCTACTTGACAGAATTTTTATAAAGACTAAGTGAGAAAATAGATGTAGAAGTGTTTTGAGGAACAGAAGCCAGCATACCAACATTTCCCAAAGTGTGTACCATGGAACAGTGTTCCTAGAGATAGTAATAGGTGTTAAGCAATAAAGGGTTCTTTAGTCAAACACATTTGAGAAACCCTGGTTAACAATCCTACAACGGTGTCTTTATCTTTATCAAAGGACTTCTTGGGATTTTTAATAAGCTCATGTGCATCTTGGCTCTCCAAGAGGGTGATTTGGTGTTTCCCAAACTTGCTTAAGCAGGGACCCTTTTAGGGCAGAGCTTTGGGAAGGACTGATGTTCTTCTCAGTGCTGTATTCATAGAATTGTGTGGGTTTGGAGTTGCAGGTGGGTGAAGGGGGCGTGCTTTCTTCCAGTAAGCTTTGATAGGCGTTGGCCCATAACAGTTTCTCATGTCAATACTTCTTTCCATTGTCTTCAGTGTCCATGAAATGGCAACTATGAACGGGAGTTATTAAAATCCAGAAAAATATTTTTGAAGGGGAGTCCTTTTTTTCTTTTTTTTAGTTAAAAACCATCTTACTCCACATGCTATAGCTCAGGTGAGCTTAGAAGACATTGTGCTAAGTGAACCCAGCCAGACACACAGGGGCAAGTGCTGTATGACTCTACTTATAGGAGGTCCCTAAGGTAGTCAGATTCATAGAGACAGAAAGCAGAAGCCTGGTTGTCAGGGGAAGAAGGGAGGGAGGTTTGGGGGGTTAGTGATTAATGGGGACAAGGTTTCAGCTGCGGATGATGAAAACATTCTGGAGATGGATGATGGTGATAGTTGCATGGTAATGTGAATGTAGTTAATGCCACTGAACTATACATTTAAAAATGGTTAAAATGGTAAATTTTATGTAATGTCCATCTTACCACAATTTTTTAAAAAGTTGATATTTAAAAAAAATCTTGTCCTCCGTCTGAGTTCTTTTGATTTTGGTCTAATTTCTATCAGACTCTGGCCCTCAGACCTTTGCTGGTTTGCATACCTGAGTGCCCAGGATGCCCTTTATAACTTGAGTGAAGAGAGAGCTCTTTGCTAAGAAGTCTGTGACTGATGCCAATTTTCCCTTGCCATTTTCACTTCTTGAATATTACTAATTTTGGTTAGAAATTTATGAGGATAACAAATTGGCCTGTACTTTGTAAGTATTTGCAATTTTCCTTTAGTAAAATTGAAATTTTGATGTGATAGTTCTTCTTTAATAAAAAATAGCTGTAAAATGCTAGGTCCCTAAGTAAAATATTTTTTATTTTTTTATTGGCATCACCTTCCAGTTGAGGTCATTGGTGCACCATCTGCAGGATCAGGGGACTGTCATAAGCAGGGGGCCCTGATGACTAGGGGGCTTTCTGTAGGCTTAGGTTCAGGTCTTCGCCTCATTTTATATCTCACTGAGAATCAGTTTCTCATCTAGGGAATAAGGCTACTCTTAGCATCCTCTTGGGAGTGTTTAAATAAGGTGGCTTATGCAGACCATACCGCTGGGTTCTCTGACAACTACTTCCCTCCATGATTCCCTTTTGCATCAACCTGGGCAGGGCTGGCTCTGCAGATGACCTTGCCCTTGATGCCCCAAACAGAACTGTTGACTTCTTTGCTCCCCTGCAAAGTCTTCCCCATATTAGGAACGTGGCACTGCTATTCACCCAGTTCTGTTGCTCAAGCCAAAATCAAGGAGGTGTTATGACTTTCCCTCTCTTCCTCCCCTCTCATTTCCATACTCACCAGCAAGCCCTGTTGGAGCAGGTTCTCTGTTTTCAGCACCGATACCTGAGCCGGGCCACCGTCACCTCTCAATGAACTGCAGGTCTTCTCTTCCACCCACAAACGATTCTCCATCTAGCAGCCAGACTGTGTTTGTCAATGATAAACCTGACCTTGCTTAAACCCTTTTCATGGCTTCCCATACCCTTTGGAATGAAACTCACATTTCTTCTCATGGTTTTAAATGTCCTCTGTCATTTGCCTCCTGCCTTCCTCTCTGACCCCATTGTTCACACTTTTCTGCTCATCAGTGCCTTCCAGACCCTCAGCCTTCTGCCTTTTCTTGCCAAGTCTGCCCCTCCTCAGAGTTTCTGCATTCACTTTTCCTTTGGCCTAGAAGGCCCTTTCCCCAAATCTTTGCATAGCTGGCTCCTCCTTCTTATTTATTTAGCCCCCCAGTAAGCATCACGTCAGAGAGACCTCCACTGGTCACTCCAGTTGGAGACCCTGCCCCCACCTATAGTGACTCTGTATCAAATGACTATGCCTGCTTCTTCTTTTTTTTTTTTTTCAGGTTTTAGCACTATCTGAAAGTAATTATTTTTTCTTATTGATTGTCATTCTCCCTATTAAGTGTAAGGTCTCTGACATCAAAGACTTGTCTTACTCATTGTGCACTCTTAGAACCTGGGTTCCTGCTCTGTAGTAGGAGCTGAGTAGGTGTTGTTGAACAAATGCATGAAAGAACTTGGGTCACCTTCCCTGCTTGCTGCTTGGCCCCTCTTATATCATCCCTGGGCCACCTAGGCCTTGTCCAATTATGCCACCTCTGTGGGATGAAGGAAAGGGATCTCTCCTTCAGATGCAAATTATCAAGGCCTATCAAAGTGATGGCACTCAAAACAGTTTAGTTTTTATACACTAATAGGCTAGAAGGCCTTCTTCTCCTCCCTTAACAAGCACACATGGGTCATGGGGCCTCCTAGACTTACCTGACCTCCTACTTTTGAACTACAGTCTTCAGTTATGACGTCTGATGGGTGACTTTGTGGTTTACAGGGAAGTATGGGATCTGTCTGAAGACCTCTGAGTTGTAGACATGAAGAGCATGGCTTTGGGCAAGTTAATGACATTCTCTGAGTCTCCATGTCCCCATCTGGACAACAACAGTCATGGGTTGGATAGGGACGAAGATGTATTTTTGGAGTCATGAGTGTGTATTGCATATGAAGGAGCTTGTGGAAGGCAAGGTTAACACACAAAGGAGAGGTGGTAGGGTGGAATTTCGGACCATGTAAGAGGAAGAGGTGGGTATAGCTGGCAGGTGTTTTCCTCTTTGTGTGGAGCACTTTGGGTTTCCATCCACTGAGCAATGTGCAGAGCAGACTCATAGAAGTGGTGAGTCTACTTAAAGGCCTCCTGGGTTTTGCAGACATTCGACCCTCTGTCACACCTTGGGTCCATCTCTTGGCCTCTTGAGTCCCCAGTGACACAACTTCTGAGCAGGTCCTGAAAGGGGGCATCAGCAGCATCCAACATGAATCTTCCTCTGCCTGGCCATGCCCTGGGCCCTCCAGCACCATGTCCCATCTGTCATCTTGTCACCTGGAGAAGGAGGACAGGCACCAGTCCTGTCAGGGGTGTGGGCAAGAGGGCCTGGTATTGATGTGGGGGCAGAGGTTGACTTGTCAAGGCCCATGTTCTGTTGCTACTTTGCGGTGACAGATACCTTGGAGAATGGCATCTGAGGGTCTTCATCATTCTGTGCCTTGCTTGTGAAAGGGTGATGGGATGGGGGTTAAGATTTTCTACCCCTTGGGACACCTGGGTGGCTCAGTCGTTAAGCATCTGCCTTCGGTTCAGGTCATGATCCCAGGGTCCTAGGATCGAGCCCTGCATCAGGCTCCCTGCTCCGCGGGAAGCTGCTTCTCCCTCTCCCACTCCCCCTGCTTGTGTTCCCTCTCTCGCTGTGTCTCTGTCAAATAAATAAATAAATAAAATCTTAAAAAAAAAAACAAAAGATTTTATACCCCTTGTCTCATGGGTTGCTGGTATAAATACAGAAGTAGGGTAAAGTTTCAGCAGAGTGGGGTAGGCAGAGAAGGAAATGGGGGATGGAATCGTGTTAATTCAGAATTGTTGCCAGAAGCCGCACACATCTCTGGTCATTTGGCTCATAGGTGTGTGCCCAGCAGGTGGGGCAGCAGTATGACCTGGTGGCACAAATCCCCACTATTGGGGACCCAGTACCTTCAAGCACATGGGAAGGAGCAGGGGGTAGGCCAACAACAAGCTCCTTAGGAGGAATAACATACTATACTCGCATTGCTTGATCAATACTAAACCTTTTAAAAATCCAGTGTTGTCATGGTGATGGAATTATTTCCAAACTTTAAGACATTAAACCCTCCTCTTCTGCTACCTCCTTGCTTATTTCCAGGTAGCAGTGCCTGACCCCAGAACTTTGCTGCAGTCATTCTGAACATTTTTTTTAAAGGAGCGAATATAGCTCTGTTTGGCTTCCGGCTGCAAGGGAGATTTCTGCCAAGATTTGCGGCACGCAGCTGAAATATGTTTTGTATTTTATGAGCTTTGGCTCATCGTGGAATTAAATAGCACTAATTACATGAATATAGACCAGCAAGGGAGACAACTGTTCACTTCCTGATTTTCCCTGGAATTGAAAAAGAAAGGGAGGAGGTAGAAGGACAAGTAGGGGACTGGGGAGAGGGCCCTCCCACTAGACATTAAATGACAACAGAAGTACTGTCATTTGGCCTAAATGTGCCCCCAATAGGCTGCTCCTTCACAGTGCCACTCATTGGTGGGGCTACTAGCTTCCTTATAGGAAGACTGTGTGGGCGGGAAGGGGGGTGGTTCTGATGGGGACAGCAGTGACAGGGCCTGAGGTCAGGGGGCCATTGGGGAGCCAAGTGCCAACTGTGGGAGAGGCCAAGGCCTAAGGATCTGAGAGCAGTGTTCTCCCAGCTGGGTTCCCCCAGCATCCTGTATTTAGCACTCTTTCCAAACCTGTTGACCTTTTTTTCAGCTAGAAAAGTCTAGTTAGAGATTTCACACTTGTCTCAGGAAGAGAATCTTCATTCCTGTTTCCATTTACTTTCTTGCTAAGGGAAGGGAAGGGAGTGGACATTATCACTCTATCACATGTAAGTTAAGCCCTTGGGTTGGGGTCGGAGAGCTGCAGAACCTAGAGGACTCCTGCCAACTCTTTAGAGAGCTGTTGTGGGTGGGGGTCCCCAGAAGCCAGAAGAAGTGAAGGCCCCTCCCCAGAAGGGTTAGCATTGCTACTTGGATCTGACTCAGTGCACTGGGCCAGACCCTGAGCTGACAAGCACATCCCACTCCAGCCTTCCTTATTATGAGAGACAAAATAGGCTCAAGGAGGGAGACTGAGGCCCCCCTGACAGATGAGTGCCCCACATCCTTTGGGGGCAGGCTGTGGAATCCAACTGTGGCAGGCTCTCCCAAGGCACCCCACAATTTAGATTTAGGCTACTACAAAGCCAGTGAGTGCAGAGATGCAAAGAGCCTCAAGAGAGAAACTTCAGTGCCAACATTTTGTTTTCCAGGCAACCCCCACCCCCACCCCCAGGGTGTTGTAATCGGCACCACTATGCATCTCGGCTGCACGCCTCATTGGTGGAACCCTCACATCAGTGGTGGCCTATGTTCCCTGAGGCCTAAATGCCTTACTCTCACTTCTCCTAGATTTAGCCCAAGAAGAAACTTGGTGAGCTCTCTCGCCCCATCACCCTATTTCCAGAAACACCATTTTACAGGTGGAGAAACTAAGGCATTGAGGAAGAAGGGCAGCAGGACTGTGACCAGTTGGGATTGCCATTCCTGACTTCTGTAGCATCCTTGCCAAGAAAGCCAAAGTCTGACATATCAAGCGTGCACCACTGTGGGCTAAGGAGATCCTGCTTCTCCCCCCTGACCGTGAGAGGAGAGGAAGGTCTGGAGTGGAGGAGCTCGTTGGGGTAAAGTCAGGCATCATGGTTTTGCTTACTGCTGCCAGGCTGGGAGTCCAGGCAGAGAGGATGGCAAGGCTAAGGGGAATGTGGCTGGAAGAGTGGTAGCGAGCCTCCCTTCCAGATGAAAATCAGTCAGCTAGGCCAGCCTTCAATCCACTTCTCCCCAGGCCACATGCATGAGAGGAGCTACATGGAGCAATGACTGTCCCCAGCATGTGGTGGGCCCCTTGCCCCTTCTCTGTGACCTGAGTGTCCACCCAGGTCTCAGGGCAGCAAACGTTTAAGCAGACATTCCCATTGGAACCGCTTTGGGGTGTCTTGAGCACCTTCCCATAATGTCCCTCTGTTTCTGCACATCCAGAGGCAATGGGGACCCTCAGAATACTGGGAGCCAGGTCCCCGCCCGCCCCCCCCTCCCCGCCAGAGAGGGCATTCCTCCTCATTGGCTGGGCCCAGGGTTGGGGTGGGACAGAGTGACCACACTGATGGCATGTCCAGCTGGGGCATCTGTCCCCAAATTCCTGGCTGGCCTGTTTCTTTAAATGAGATGCTGGAAAGTGTATGATTCTGTCCTCCCAGCTCAGGCTGCTCTTGAGAATGTTGTGTTTTTAAAGCCTCACAGCCAGACTTGGAGTAAAGAGAGTCATTGCTTAGCGACTCCCCCACCCGGAGCATAGTGCCTGGAATATAAAAGCTGCTGCGATGTAATAATAGAGTTCCATCTTGGGCTGCCTGGGCTCGCTGAAGCTCCAGCTCAGCTCTGCTGGGAACACGGCAGACTTGGCCAGGGAAAGGTGGTTCTGCCCCTGGGGGGGCTCCCTCAAGGCCAAGGACAGGGAGGCCTGGGGGAGGGGAAACCATAGATGGGGGCCTCAGGGGTCCAGGAACAACCTAATCTCTGAATGGGGGCGGCTCACAGACTCACCCTCCTGCAGAGGCTTCTTCTAGGCTGGTTCCAAAGGCTCTGTCCATGGTAATCACGTTTCCCTAGCCCCCTTTAATAAACAGGGAAGTGAGGATTAAAAGAGCCCTGAGCAGCTGAGCTTGGTGCTAAATTTCCTGGGGACCAGGGCTGGTTGCCTGGAAGCATAGGGACTCTACGTCTGTGCCTGGCTCCCCATTACTCCCTCTTCCCCATCCTTTATGCCCTTCTCTGGCTCTTCCCCCAGCCACCAATGTCACATTTCTCATTGCTCCAAAGAATGAAGCGGAGCAGAGGGAAAGCAGACTGGGAGGATTGACTCCTGGACTCACGACCCGCCCTAGCTGTTGCTGCATTCTGGTTTTGTGCTGGGTTATGGCCATGCTGACCTTTTGGAGTCCCCATGCACATACGACTGTCCAATGACAGTGCTGTGACCTTCTCTTGGGATGGCAGTTGCTTTGACTTGATTTTCCCCCCTTGCGGTAGTGATGGATTGTACTGTGACATTCCCACCCTCAGGCACTTTTCCTTTTGTGAATGTGGCACTCATTTCTGCGATGGCCATGAGGAGGAGGGGCGGCAGTGAAGCACGGGGAGCTGCATGCCCATCACAGGCTTCTGGGGCAGCCGCTGCACAGCCAGGCCCCAGATGTCACATGCAAATCATAATTCTTCGGAAAAGTAAAATAACAATCTATACCTCCCACTTCTAGAAACCAAGAGTCTAATGTGAGAAAAGCAGGCAGGAAAAAAATACTGAGGATGTTCTTCTGAGAGCATAGATTACAAACTAGAGTAGGAATCTAAAAAAGGCACTTGTCTGTTTTGCTAATTTGGATGTCTAGTGTTTCTTGAATTAAATAGAAAGGAGACTGGTGCTGTGTTCCCAGTCCCCTCCCTGCCTTCAGCTGTACACACATAGCGCCTCCCTAGTCCTCAAACTTTGGAAGGGCCACCGAGGAACAGGAAGATTTTTCTGCCTTATAGACATTGGCATGGTCACCTTGTACCTGTCTAGGTGCACCTACTTGCAATCTGGCTTTGGGAACAAGGAGGGGGTGGCAGGCACCTAAAGGGGATGCCCCCAGGGGCAGCCTCATGTACTACAAGGATCAGAGCCCCTACGGTGCCCAGCCTGGCCTTTGAATCTGGGCTCTGATATGCAGGCTCCTTCTGCCTGTGTTAGGATGTGGCCAACTGCTGTCACAGAAATCCATCATTTCAGAGCTTTATTCCAGTAATGGTTACTTTCTTGCCTTGGTGGGTGGGTCCTTCCATCTCTAGGCTCCATCCTCCTGTAGAGCCTCAGAATCTTCTTTATCCTACTGGTGAAAGACTCTGTAGGGAAGACATATCTATTTCTTACCTGCTTTGGTATGTAGGTGGAGCCATGACACTTCTTGACTATTCACGCCTGGATACTGTGTGAAAATGTAGAGGCTGGGAAAGGTGGGCCATAGCTGGCGGCCATCTCTTACCAACAGCTTCACACCATCGGCTGCAAGGATGGGGAAGCACACCATTTTGGTGGATCATTAGCTCCCTGTCCTCCAGCCTTGCCTGGACAAGACATGAATCAGGTCTAGTGTGGCACTGTAGAGGAGGCTAGGGGGAATGGGTTTCCTGGCTTCTAGTAGGGGTTGGCCAATGGAGCTCTGCAGAGCCTACCAGTGAGTGGAGATAACCTCGAAGGGGGACAGCTGGAGAGTCCTGGAGGAGACCACCAGCCACTGGAGGGCAGAGGTACTGCCATCGTCATCTTCTTCTTCTACTTCTACTACTACTACTTCTTCTACTTCTTCTTCTTCTTCTTCTTCTTCTTCTTCTTCTTCTTCTTCTTCTTCTTCCTCTTCCTCTTCCTCTTCCTCTTCTTCTTCTTTCTTCTTCTTCTTTCTTCTTTCTTCTTCTTCTCCTTCTTCCTCTTCTTCTCCTTCTTCTTCTTTCTTCTTCCTTCTCCTTCTCCTTCTTCTTCTCCTTCTTCCTCTTCTTCTCCTTCTTCCTCTTCTTCTTCCTCCTCTTCCTCTTCTTCCTCTTCTCCTTCTCCTCCTCCTTCTCCTTCTTCTCCTTCTTCTTAGATTATGTATTTATTTGAGAGAGAGAGAGCATGGGGGGAGGGCTGGGGGAAAGAGAGAATCTCAAGCAGACTCCCCACTGAGCATGGAGCCCCATTCCCACGACCCTGAGATCATGACCTGAGCTGAAATCAACAGTTAGATACTTAACTGACTGAGCCACCCAGGTGCCCCAAGGGGGCTGTCTTCTGCTTTAGAGTGTCTGTACCCCTTGCAGCCAGCTCAGAAGCCCTTGCATGGTACTTGCTCAATCCACATTCATTGGCTGGATGAAAGAATGTGTGCTGATTCTAGCAACTGTGTCTCCTGTCTCGTCTAAGTTTTCCTCGATGTACGTTTGTTGTAAGGCCCTGCTCCTTTTCCTCATCAGGGTCTGTGCTGATCTTCTCTGCTGAATAAGTGATGGTTTTCAAAGTCCAGTTTGTGGACACAAGGCAACTTGTTATGATATTCCAACTGGTAGACTGGCAGCTCTTATTGTAGATCCTGGATGAAAGATACAATTTCCCTGATGCACTGAAGCTTTAAGCAGACAAAACTGAGTATTTTAAGTAGTGAGAAGTGCCGGATCAGAGCAGGGCAAAACCAGCATTTTGAGTTTGGCCACTGTTGGAGCAAGGGGCCCAGCACCAAGATTTGCTTCATACTTCAGCAGTAGGTGGTCCCAGCTGCCATTGTCGACACACTGTGGGGGAGTAGTCATTCATTCATTCATTCATCATTCATTTATTCATCCATTCATTCATGCGTTCTCAAACATTTATTATATACCTACTATGTATCAGCACCAGTCTTGGAACTGGAGGGAATAGTGGTGAAAGATACCTAATTTTTGGCTTCTAGGAGCTCACATTTTTGGGGAGGGGACAGCATCAATGGACAAATACAACATAGTTTGTAAAATGTGAGACTGGGGGCACTGGTTCATCTACTACCATATCATAGGGGCATCCTACACCAGAGGCAGGGTCAGAGATGGCTTCTTTGGAGATGAGATCCTAGGTGAGGCAGGTTTGAGGGGTGGGGATCCTAGGGAGTGTAAACCACCTATGCAGAAGACACAGGCAAGGGCAGGTGGCAAACACCCCGAGGGACACCCTCGAAGCAAAAACCCAGCAGACAGAGGAGCATTGTGTTGGATTCCGAAGGTCAACACACACACACACGTACATACACCGTCACACACCTAAATCTTACCTGAGATAAAGCCCCACTGTTTGCAAAATTCTAGATTATCTCTGTGGCTGGCGGGACATGGAGATCTCTTTGGCATGCTTCCTTTTCCCTGTGAAAGAATAGTCTATAAGAGGGGAAGGGGTGAGAAACACTTAGTCTTTTGGCTAGAAGGCTGGATTTTTCTGTGTATGGGTTAGGATTCTTTCATTAACAAATTCCAGAACCCACACTGGCTTATGCAAAAGGGGAATTTTTGGCTCCTGTAACTGGAAAGTGTAAGCAAAGAGCTGGCTTCAGCACACTTGATGTAGACATCTGTGTGATGTCACCAGGACCCGGGATCCAGTAACTTCCTTTCTCTTGCTCAGCTCTGTTCTCCTCAGTGCTTTGGTTTTGTTCTCTTTAGGCTCCGCCTTCCTACTGCCCAGCCCCATGGTTATAGGATGGTGCCCACAGTTCTCAGGTGCATACCTTTCCAAAGTCACATCCAATGGAAGACCTAGAACTTTTCCCTCAGCACTCTCATCCAAAGCCTGTGGCCTCTCTGAGATTCTGACCTGACCAGGTATCCATCCCTGAATCAATCACTGTGACATTTCCCCACCCCCACCCCCTCCAGCAGCTCTGTGCTGATTGGTTTGGACCCAAGTCATGTGCTCTCCCTTGAACCAGGAGTGGAGGCCATTCCCTCAGAAGCTTTTGTGCTGAGAGAGGGCAAAGAGGTGGATCCCTAAAGGATAAATGAATGGTAGCAAAATAAAAGGTGTCCACTATCTCTAACAGTGTCTTTCAAAGATTTTGTTGATCATGATTATATTAATCAGTGTTCTCCAGAGAAACAGAAACTGTGTGTGTGTGTGTGTGTGTGTGTAGAGAGAGAGAGAGAGAGATTTTAAGGAATTGGGTCATACAATTGTGGAAGCTCCAAGTCTAAAATTTGCAAGGGTAGGCCCGCCAACTAGGGACTCAGAGGAAAGCCATGTGGGCCCACAGACTGGAGACTCAGCAGAAAGCCAAAGGCTGTCTGCGGACAGAATTCCCTCTTGCTTGGGGAGGTCAATCTTCAATTCTTTGTATGGCTACCTTATTGGGGGGGGGGGGAGTCTTTTTCACCCAAGTCCACTGATTTAAATATTAATTTCATCTGAAAACATCCTCATGGAGACATCCAGAATAATGTTTTTCCACATATCTGGGCATCGTAGGCCAGCTAAGTTGACATATAAAATGAACCATCACAATGGCTAATGTTAAGAAATACATTTACATCACATTCAACGCATACATCTATGTGGCTGAAACAAAAGTCACACTGAATCATGGCTATCCTTCCTTAATGTGACATAGTCTTATTTTTCTCCTCTATTTTATTTCATAAAAAAGCACGTGTGACCCACCCAGCTGGTTTCTGGATTCATGATATGTTGTAGAGATGGTCTTTTGAAACACCATCCTAGAATATGTCTTCAGAATGTTCTATCATCCCATAGCAAAGGCCTTTCCAAGTCCCAGCATGACTTTGTGTTACCGCAGCCCGAACCTGTACCTGTTCATGCCTCAGTTTCCTTATTTGTAAAGGAGACATACTTACAAATACTTCTACCTGACAGGGTTGTCGTGAACAATAAAATCAGAGCAAGGTAATGTATATGAAAACGTTTTTTAAACTCCAAAGTAATTTCGTGAGGTAATTGCCATTTTAAACTAGTCTATAATAACTTTCTTCTCTACCACTCAGGAATCTGAGAAGATGGTGCTATTTCATGAAAATGAGTTTGAACTCTTCAACACTTGCCACATAAAACAAAGACAGCCCCAATTTCTTTAATCAAAATGATGATCAGCTTTTAAAAATGAGTCCCATCATTCAGAATTAAAATCTGATTTCAGGGGCGCTTGGGTGGCTCAGTCTTCAAGTGTCCGCCTTCAGCTCAGGTCATGATCCCAGGGTCCTGGGATTGAGACCCGCATCGGGCTCCCTGCTCCGTGGGAAGCCTGCTTCTCCCTCTCCCACTCCCCCTGCTTATGTTCCCTCTCTGTGTCTTTCTCTGTCAAATAAATAAATAAATAAATAATCTTAAAAAATAAATCTGATTTCAAAGAAGGGGAAAAGTGCAGTATGTTTGGGTTCAATTCAGAGCCTTTCAGTTCTCCAGCCTTCTGCCCCTTGCCCACTCTGCTAGTTCAGTGAGGCCTTTGGGGGCAATCTTGGGGTGACTCATTCATATCACTTGCCTTCAAGAATCAGAGATGGGCTGATGCTACCTCCAATACTTTTAAACCAGCTAATTGATGACCCGGACAAGACATGGTGGGCAGGACGTAGACTTGGGAGCAGGGTTTCCTAGGTTGGCTCACCATCTTACGAGGACGGATGTCCTGGAATGGAGCTGCCCTGGCAGGCCAGCTTGCAGGGACAGAGTAGCCTCAGGCAGCCCTGGGAGGCAGGAGGCTGGCAGCTCTGCCTACCTGTGGATCTGGAGCTGGGGGCGGGTGGGGGGGGTGCTTTGGTTGGGTCACACCCTGCAGAGGCAAGCTGGAGCGCACACCCTTGCTTGTTCCTTTTCTCTTCCATTTCTCTGCTACTTGTCTTCTAATCAGTCCTTCCGTGGTGTGTAAAATGCGAGGCTGGTTATTCCCATCACACGTTATTGTTTTCTCTGGGGGCCCCCCTTTCTGGGCGCAATAATTTCACCATCCCCAGATGAGGGTGATAAGTATTTGAGATGCATAACTGTGTCTCATTTCAGTGTCTAATAGAAGATGCAGAAAGAACCCCGGCACCTTTCTGCTCAGTAAATTCATAATTGCAGGCTTCCTTGCCTCGCTTCTTGCGAACTGGAGAACTGTTGATTGGCATGTGGATCCGTGAGTGTGTACAGTAAGGGCAGGGGTGTGGCAGGCACACCTCCCCCGGTGCCTGGCAGGTTCCTATATGGGGACTGCTGCAAGTTCCCTCCAGAGAGTTGGTGGCTGAGCCCTGACCGGCACCTGCCTGTCTGGAATGAGGATTACTAGTCCTGCTGGAATTTGATTGTTGGCAGCAATGTTCTGAGAGCTGTGTTAGCCAGCAGAACATATGGCACCCAAAGAGCAAGCTCCTCCAGACAAAGGCCAGGGAGCAGGTGCCGAAGTGGGTTCAGACAAAGTTGGAAGACAGGCTGCAGGTGGTAGAAAGAGCACTGAACTGGGAGTCCAGAGACCTGAGCTTCACGCCGCCCCCAGCTTCAACTCACTATGTGACCTTCTGCAAATCATTTAACTTCTCTGGATCACAACTTCCTTGTCTTTAAAATCACAGATTGGAAATCTTTACCCTGGACTGTCTCTTTCAGATGAAAAACTTCTAGATTTTTCTCTGATCCTTGGATTTGCAGACAGTTCAAGATGAGCCACCCTGAGTTGTAATCACTCCAACTGAGATGGTGCCATCAGGCACCATCTTGTTATCATAATCCTAACCCTGTTCATCTCATTTCAGTCTTGTCAACAAGACCAACAACTATCATTTAATAAGTACTTGCTGCTTGCCAGGCCGAAGGCCCTGTGCCAGGTGCTTTATGTCATGAACACTTTTAGAGGTGAATAGTGGTGCCCGCCTGATGGATATTATCTGCCAGGTTATGCCCCATGGGTCCCAGGGGCTTGGCTTCCTCCTACAGAGCTGGTGGGGAGGTGTTACCGGGTGACGTCCTGGGGTTTTTCTGTTTGGGGACTTACATGGATTAAAAAGGGCTTCCATGTGCTCTATATTCTGGACTCTAGAATTGTGTGTTTCTAGAAAGACTATGGGTTTTGCAGTTTGATACAGACCTGGGCTTCAACCCCAACTCTGCCACTTATTAGCCCCATGCCCTATACAGAGCTACAGTCTCCCCACCGGAGAAGCAGGTGAAACCACCCCGAGCCCAGTGGACGGCTGTCCTGATCAGGCAAGAGGGTCGGTGTGCAGGCTCGTACGTGGGGCCCGGGTATGGCAGATGACATTTCTCCTTGCTTCCAGCCCCTCTCTCTGCCCAGCAGAGAAGAGGTCTTGAGTCTCGGCTGTATGTTGGGCATGAGCCTGGCACTGTGGACTCACCAGTGAGCATGGCGGGCCTCCCTGCCCCCACGGAGCCCACAGCCCTCAGCCCCAAACTCCAGTCCTCCTGCAGAGGCTAAATCAGTGGAAGGGTGGGAATGTCCTGACAAGCCTCGGGGCTTCCCTTTCAGCCCTGTCTCCTACCCGACCTTGTTCTCCAGACAGACTCTCCCTGGTTGCACACCATTTGATAGGCTTTTGCAATGCTGACCCCTCCCCAAGGAGGCCCTTCTCTTCCAGCTCTGCATGTTCTCCCTTAGTTCCCAGCCAGGCCCACATGCCATCCCACAGCCTTCTTGCTCCCTCGCCCCAAGCTAGAAGTCAGCATTCCTCATGGGAACATTCTACCATCTGTCACATAGCATTTCACTGTCTGCATGTTAGGTTCTGGTGGCATCTACCTGACCTGACCCCAAGTTCTTGGAGGGCCCCAGCCGCCTTGGCTATCCTGGGATCCCGCAGCATTTTGCATGTTCCGAGTGTGCCCTGTGCCAATATCCATCACGTGGGCGAGTGAATGAAGGCCCCGGGCTGGCAGGACTGCTCTGGACTGTGGCTACACAACCACCTCTTCCTCTGATATGCCCTTTAGAGGACTTGGGGTTTCTGTCAGGATTTTAGCTGATGACATTGAGTCTTGGCTTTCTTCTTTCTTCTCTTGGCCTTCAAGGAACCTTGCACTCTCCCTGTGGGGGGGCTTCTCTTGCTCTGTGGTCTACCTCTTCCTACCATCCTGTTATCGAGGATGTGGGGGTGAACAGGAGAAATTCGGCAAAGCTGAGATGCCCCCAAATAAGATGTAGGCCATTCCTGCCCTGGTTTCTCTCAAACTGGAAGAACTATGAAGCTGTCCTCTTGAATAGAAATGAATGAGATTGTTAGGACCAAGCGCTATTGGGTCCCATGGGGAGTTATTTATTTATGTCCGGGACCACTTCTTAAGCCATTTGTTCTCTCCCTTTAATGAAAACCTCTCAGAGGAGGCCCCAGTAGGAGGCAGCCAAGGTCTGCCTCATTAAAATGACATCAGAGCTCAGAGCTGGGCAGCACACCCGGAGGCTCCGGTTGCCACTATGCTGCAGAGGGATCCAGGATGCTTCAGAGGGATCCAGGATGCTGCAGAGAGATCCAGAATCAGCCTCATGCACCGGTTTGGCAGTGGGGAGGTGTAAAGGAGAAGCGTAGGTGTAGACCCAGCGAGCTGGGTCTGTAACCGACAGCCCCCGAGAAAGGGTCGTCTGAACTGTTCTGCTGGGCATGAACATAGCTGGTGTCCATCCCCACCCGCTCCAGGCCAGGGTAAACTGAGCTGGATTAGCAGTGAAGAATGAGAACCCACTGTCAACTTGCACACCTGGGTTTGAATCCACCTCTACCACTTATAAGCTATGCAAGTTGTATAACTTCCCTAAGCTGCATGGTGGGGATAGCAATACTCCTTACTTCAGAGGACTAGGAGTCAGGGTCCCAGCAGGAGACAGCACATGCAAATCTGGTTATTTGTGCCAAAGGTTAATATAGGAGCTCTTCACAAAGGTGTGGCTCCTTAAGAGGCAGAGCACTATTTGGGATAGAAACGGTGAGGCCCCGTTACCTCCTGTAGGACCAAGTGGGGGTGGGCAGGAGGTGGTTCACAGAACCTGGAGATAGAGAGGTGGCATGGGGAGGCATGCCTAGGGCCACTGAGCCCTGGGGGTGAGGGTGGCAGCCAGTGCCTGCAGCCCACCCCCACCCTGCTGTCCCCTCCCCTTCCTGCTGGCCTTCTGCTGACACTCCACCAGGCCCGAGGGCAGGCAGCCCATGCATGTACAGTCGACCCGGGTCAGCCTCCTGGGCACAGAGAAGGGGGGTGAGTGGATCTAGAGGGGCAGGTGGAAGATACCCAACACAGAAGGGTTTGTCCGAAGAAATGAGACAGTCTCTGGGAGGTGCTGGACAGTGACTGTTCCACAGCCAGGCATCAGGTAGCCAGTGGCTGTTCTTCATCTTCATCATCATCCTCATCACTATTATCATTACTATTAGCATTATTGTTATTGTTGAGGTTGCCCTCCTGCCACCCAGCTGTGGCTGTCCCCACACACATGGGGGCAGAGTCCCTTGGCCTTTAGCATCTCCAGGGCAGTTCTCTGTCTCAGCGTGTGCAGAGGACTTTCGGGTCCAGCCACACAAGCTGTAGGGTGAAACTAGGCCACTGCCATTGTTGTCCAGTATCTCATCCTTGCTTTCCCCCGTAGGGAGCCTCTACTGCTGAGTCCTGGCCCTCCAAGGGGACCCTCGTGCCGAGTGCTGCCGTGCCGTGAGGACCTGTTTCTGAAATGAAAGCCATGCCTTGGAACTGGACTTGCCTTCTCTCCCATCTCCTGATGGTAGGGATGGGCTCCTCCACTCTGCTCCCCCGGCAGCCACCCCCAACGTCCCCGAAGCGGTCTTTTGTCACGTTCCGTGGGGAGCCAGCCGAGGGTTTCAACCACCTGGTGGTGGACGAGAGGACAGGGCACATTTACTTGGGGGCTGTCAACCGGATCTACAAGCTCTCCAGTGACCTGAAGGTCTTGGTGACCCACCAGACAGGGCCGGACGAGGACAACCCTAAGTGTTACCCACCGCGCATCGTCCAGACATGCAATGAGCCCCTGACCACCACCAACAATGTCAACAAGATGCTCCTGATAGACTACAAAGAGAACAGGCTCATTGCCTGTGGGAGCCTGTACCAAGGCATCTGCAAGCTTCTCAGGCTTGAGGACCTCTTCAAGCTGGGGGAGCCTTTCCACAAGAAGGAACACTACCTGTCGGGAGTCAATGAGAGTGGCTCCG
Source organism: Mirounga leonina (assembly GCF_011800145.1). Taxonomy (NCBI): domain Eukaryota; kingdom Metazoa; phylum Chordata; class Mammalia; order Carnivora; family Phocidae; genus Mirounga; species Mirounga leonina. Next base: position 70,697,136 of record NW_023270451.1, on the reverse strand, counting down.
TCTTTGGAGTAATCGTCTCCTACAGCAACCTGGACGACAAGCTCTTCATCGCCACTGCAGTGGATGGGAAGCCGGAGTACTTCCCTACCATCTCCAGCCGGAAGCTGACCAAGAACTCCGAGGCAGACGGTATGTTTGCTTATGTCTTCCACGATGAGTTTGTGGCCTCGATGATTAAGATTCCTTCGGACACCTTCACCGTCATCCCCGACTTTGATATCTACTATGTCTATGGCTTCAGCAGCGGCAATTTTGTCTACTTTTTGACCCTCCAGCCTGAGATGGTGTCTCCACCAGGCTCTACCACAAAGGAACAGGTCTATACCTCCAAGCTCGTGAGGCTCTGCAAGGAGGACACGGCCTTCAACTCCTATGTGGAGGTGCCCATTGGCTGTGAGCGCAGCGGGGTCGAGTACCGCCTGTTGCAGGCCGCCTACCTGTCCAAAGCTGGTGCCGTGCTCGCCCGGACCCTTGGAGTTCGTCCAGAGGATGACCTCCTCTTCACTGTCTTCTCCAAGGGCCAAAAGCGGAAAATGAAATCCCTGGATGAGTCAGCCCTGTGCATCTTCATCTTGAAGCAGATCAATGATCGCATTAAGGAGCGACTGCAGTCCTGCTATCGGGGGGAGGGTACGCTGGACCTAGCGTGGCTCAAGGTGAAGGACATTCCCTGCAGCAGCGCGGTGAGTAAGGGGAGGGTCCATGGGCTAGGAGGGCATGGTATGGCAGGGGGACCCTAGCCTGGGGCTTCCATGGGATGTGAATCACCCATCCCATTTTGCAAGTGAGACAAGTACATCCCGTCTCTGGGTCTCCCTGGACTCGGATCAGCACCAACTCAAATGTGTTGCGTTATGTCTGTGACACTGAGCTTATCAGAGTTGGAGGTAGACCTGAAAGGTAGATCTCCTATCTGGGCACTTTTCTCTATTCCATATTGGCTCATGGTTATAGGAGGACATGCTAGGAATAAGTGGGAATTCTGTTATATAGATATCATATGTACCAGTCATTGTTAAGGCCAGATTATCATGTCCTCTGGTACAAGTCATGTACCCAACCTTCGTACTGACCGTGCCTACAAATCACTTTCCTGGGAACTTGGAATAAAACCAGTAGTGGGAATAATGGAGCCAGGCATTCTACATTTGGGATAGATCTAGAACTTCAGGAGTATTATGTTTTTAGTTCCTTGAGTATCTTTAGGAAAGGGCAAAATGAGAGTAGAAGTAGGGTGGGAATCCAGTGAACATAGAGGCAAAAGGAGAGCTTGCTTAGGAGGCTGCATTTCTGGAGCATCTTCTGTGTGCCCAGTTCCATGGAAGAGACATGCCAAGCAGCCTTGGAACAGTACTGGGTGAGAGAAGTGCTGAAGGAAACCGGAGGGAGGCGGGGAATGAAGGGTGGGTTTAGGAGGCCTTCCCAGGGCCTTGCTGGGTGGCCATAGGTGCAACAGGTGACATGATCTCCTGCCTCCCCCAGCCTAACTCACTTGTGGCCCGGCTTGCTGTGGCTGGACTTCTGTTCATCTTGAAAATGATTGCAGGGACTTAGAAGCTCAGTTATGAGCATCTTCATCTTCTATACCCCGTGTCCCTCTCCTTTCTCCTTTTTATCATTCACTTAAAAAATCATGAATCTAGTTGGAGAAAAATCTATCCTGTGATCATAATTAGAGAGAAGAAAGGAGAATTCACACACAGGTAGAAGTGTATTTGCATGGATGTGATTCTTGATGGCCAGTCCAACTTCGATGGAATTCCACATTAGGAAAATGTATTTTCATTGACTTTAAAAGTCTAAGTTTCCCTTCATGAAGTATGGCTACTTGCCAAGCACATCTTAGAGGGCACTGGCACCCAGGCAGCTTGGGGGCCAGTCCTGTGGGCACTGGGACTCCGGGTTGGGGGTAGCGGAGATGGAGGAGAAAGCAGGGATTTGGCAAGGTTGGTCTTTGGTGCCCTAACATTTAGGCTCAGGCTGTTTTCCAGTGGTGAGTTTTTCAGGTGCCTGGGCTGAAACTAAAAGATGCCATTTATTTCTGGAGGTCCTGAGAAGCCAAGAGACTCCTAGTGTCACAGAGGAAATGGGAGAGGTACCATGGGCCAGAGAAGGAAGCAATCAGTTGACAATCATGGCCAGGCCAGAGAGTGGAGGGGACTCCATTGTACCCGCCGAGCCCTAATGGATGACATATCTTTGGGAGCCTTTGGTTTAGGGCAGTGGCTGATCCACCCAGGAGAGTTGAGGAGACAGGTTTATAAACTTGGGGGCCATGGACTTCTCCCAAATGCAGGCTATAAAGGACAGGCTAGGTGCTGTGCTGTATGGATGTATGTTACATGTTCAAGCACAACTTCTTGGGGGAGATGCATTAGGAAGCTGGCATGGGGAAGGCCCTTAGAGATCTTCTGGTTTATACTCTCATTCTGAGGCCCAACAAGGTTAATAAATTGCCCAAGGTCACATATTTTGGGAAAGAACGGCAGACACAGCACTTGAGGGAAGTCTCCGTTGCCTCTTGAGGAAAATCCCACTTGCACATATGCATGCACACACATGCACACACGCACACCTACCCATGCGTGTGTGCACACATGCAGTAAATACCCCCACAAGCATGCACACACACATGCACACCCTAGCTTCGAAAATGCAAGTTTACACTGTATGCTTATGAAACAGCTAGTTCTTTCGAGATCAGATGTGTTGGCTATTTTTTCTGTAGATGCTTTTCTGTAGAAAACTTGCTCAAATTCTGTCTTTTCAGGTGATGCTTTTGGGAGTACAATCAGCTGCAGGGATCAACCTGGCTGCCCATGGGCAGGTGTTTGGCCCGCCCTTGCTCCCTGCCACAGTACAAAAAGCAAAGTTCATCATGGAAGTCTGCAGAGCTGCAGGTCCTAAGGCCGCATGGTGGCCTTGGATAGAACAGAGGGATAATAGCTTTGCAAGACAGGCTAATGCCAGGGCTAGGAGTCATGGAGCCAGATAACAAGCTTTTGATTTTTCTTTGGGCTTTAATTAGCCCTTTCAAGTTCGAGGCAAGTTCAGGGCTGAGAGCAGAAAGGAGGAGGCCAGAAACTCCACACCGGGCTGGGCTGTCTCCCCAGCCAGTATAAAAGGCCACGCCAGCTTGTAATGTCAAGTATCAGTTTCCTTTGATTCGGCCAACGTTTGGATTACTTTGTTCTGGTGCTCAGGTGCTCAGCTATAATTCATTTGGCCCCAGCTCAGACCACACATGCTCCCCCTGCCATCAGCCAGGCCAGAGGCCTGGGCCTTCCCAGGGAGGAGCCCTCATGGGCACACCATTTGCAAACCCAGCTTTTCCTCCATCCATTCACGTGGCTGTTGGGTTCCTTTCCTTTCTCCCTTCCTGCCCTGGGGCAAGGATGGACAAGAGGAATCCAGAGTTCTCTTTTGCCTCTGAGTCCAAGATTCCCTGGAGGCCTGTGGAGTGGGACAGAATCTCAGATGGCCTCTGTCCTGCAGCGTTCCCTCTGTAAGACAGCAGAGGAGGGCAGCATAGGCCCAGGAGGTTGACTTTTAAGACTTGTGTTTTGTAGGCTAGGTGTTCCCTGTGGGCTTTATCATAATTACAGCCCAAAGAGTTTGAGAAGGAATGATTAGTGGTTCATTTTTTTAACTGGGATATAACTGACACATGACATTTTATTGGTTTCAGGGGTACAACGTAATGATTCGATATTTATAGGTATTGCAAAGTGATCACCACACTAAGTCTGGTTAACCACACATAGTTACAAATGTCTTTTTTTTGTGATGAGAACTTTTAAGAGCTATTCTCTTAGCAACTTTCAAATATACGATACAGTATCTTAACGATATAGGCACTGGGCAGTACATTACATCTCCAGGACTTAATTATTTTATAGCTGGAAGTTTGTACTTCTTGACTAGTGACTCATTTTTATTGTGTTCCTGTTATCTTCATTCCCTAAGGATAGGATGCTCATCCCGTGGTATTCTTCAGGGTGTTCCGGCCCCTCCCATTTCTTGGGATCCCCATTCCTTCCCCTGAACTCAGGCCTCCAGCACTCAGAGCAGGGAACAGTATAAGCCTTGGGTTTCCTGACCTCCCCTGCCTGTGTTCAAGGAAGATGAGGTGGCGTGGAAAGAGAACATCTGTGTGACTTGGGCTAGCATGCTGTGGAACTTCCGTGGAGCCACGTGGTGGGCCACGGCCTGATGACCAGACAGAGGGAGAAGTGTTGCAGTGTGAGGCTGGAGCCTCAGTCTGCAGGCCCCCAGAGAGCTCCGTGCTGTTTTTCTTCCAGGTGAATCGGGGAAGGTGGGCGGAGCCCACATCAGAGATAAGGGATGGCAGCTGGAGGGGCCTCCTCAGGGGAATGTGTGACTGTGAATTATATGCGTGGCAAATACAAATCTCTGAGTGGATGTTGGGTGTAGAGGATGGAGAAGAAGCAGCCCAGGTGTTTTCTGGTGCTTGTGGGAGATGGAAGCGGCTTCCACCTTTGCCTTCTAGGCCATTCTTTTCCTGTGTCCTGGTTTTCCCAGCCTGAATAGAAAGAGGTATCCAAGGGCAGATGGTCTAGTGTCTGAAAATTACTCTACAGGTCCCAGGAGGGCATGGGCAGAAAGAGGGTCCTAGAGGCATCAACAGGGTCCCATTCTGTCTTGGGATTCAGGGGACTAAAGACCAACCTGAGGCCCTTTGCTTGTGCACATCCAGTTATAACATCATCAACACTATCGATATAATCTCTGTTTCTGCTGCTCAGCACTGGGATGGTCTCTGTCTCTGGTCCCTTTTGAAGGATGTCACCCAGGCTCCCCAGACCATCTGCCTGCAGAGCACAAGATGATTGGCATAGGAGCCCATTGCCTGTGGTTTCTGTCACGTGCCATGGCCCTGAGCAGGCCAAGGTGACAGCTCCCAGCCTTTCCCGGGAGCCCTGACACTCCTGGCCCAGAGTGGGGCAACCGGGCTGGAGAGTGTGCTCTTATGGGCCGAGGCTCTTGTGCTCTACATGGGCCGAGTGGCCTGGCCTCCCAGAGTCCCCCAGGCACAGCCATCCACTCCTCCTCAACCTTTCTTCAGCCTTCTGGGGTAACTCATGGAACACTAGCCCTTCTACCTCCAAATGAATTAATGAATGGACGAGACATTTATCAGGCCCTGGCAATGTACCCCCTCCCGGTAGATGCCAAGAATCATGAAATGACGTCAGTGTCCAGGGGCCCAAGAGTCCAGGAGGGAGCTGCACCCCAGCAGGTGATGCTGGCCTATGGGACGGGAACAATGGCTGTGGTCATGGGAAAGTTCATCATTCACGCCACTAAATCTTCTCTGAGTTTGGATCCAATTGAGAAGTGGACATGGGAGTCAGGGAGTGTTAGCTTTAGTGTTGATGAGGCTGAATGGGGCAAAAATCAGCTTCTTCATCTTCCCCTCAAGACTTGAACTTCGAGTGACCTTCCAATACAAAATGTAGGTGCCTGGGGCAGAAACTGTTATCCAGAATCATTGCCTCACATGGGTCCAGTCTCCGTAGCTGGAGCAGGAAGGGGTGGCCTCCGAGCCAACTGGCAATCCCATTGCAGGGGTTCGTTCATATTGGGCCTGACAGTTTACAGAGGGGCTCATCAGCTCCTTTTCTTCTTGCGACGGTGCCGTAGGATAATAGCAAAGGCAACATCCTCGCCAGTTGAGAAATTGGAAGAACAGAAAAGTCAAGTACATCACTAAAGGTCATGGGACTGGTGGACTAGAACCTACTATATATCCTCCTTCTCAGCCCAGTGGTGCTCAGTGATCTGCTAGTGGCATCTGGCATGGGACAATCTATGGTGCAGGGATTGTCTGGGCTTTGTGGGGCATTTACGATCCTGAGATCCTGGACCCTAGACCACTAAGTGCCAGTGGGGACCCCCCCCAATCACTGCAAGAACTAGAAAAGTCTCTCACATTTCTGGAAGTCCCTGGTTGAGAGCCATTGCCAAACCATGTATCTATCTGACTTGGGGTTTACCTGCCAGCCCTGCTCTATCCCACACGGTTCACAGAGGCATAAGGACTGAGTTTTTGATTTTTAACGCCAAGCTTCTCTTCCTGTCGAACAGTGAGGAATAGTGAGGGAGAACCACGCTCACAGGTGCCCTTGCTTTGACTCCTGGAGGCATCAGTTTTGCAGCATGGCAGCCCTGGGAGGAGACAGGGTCACCCTCCACCCCTGCCCTGGTCTTGGGCTGGCCTCCCATCCCAGCCTGGATGGTTCTCAGGTTTGTCTGGCGCCTGGTATCCTGAAATGGCATGAGAGTGAGCATCCGGAATGGTCAGGCGGCCATCCCGGGCTCCGGAGGCTGGTTTCTGCTCGTCCGCTCAGAGTGTTTTCTTGTTCCCAGCCAGCAGGAAGTGCGACTCTGGCGAGATGGGGTGCATCCTGTTGTTCATGGCGCAAGGCAGCGTTTTCTCTTGCCGCTCAGACCAGGAACTCCTCCTCTTGCCTGCCGCATGCCTCCTTCCTCAGCTCCACTGCATCTCACACACACACACACACACACACACGCACGCACGCACACCAGGTCCACCAAACTCAAGTCCCAGGGAGAGCTCATGCCACACCTCTCCTTTCTCATGGGCCCCGGCACTCACCCCCCAACAGCCTGGTGACCCAGTACTCCAGGCTTCACGTTTGGCATTTGGGGCCCTGCCATACTGCAACCCCAGTCTTTATAGAACCAAGTTTTCCCTCTCTCCCCTGGATTTGGCTTCTCTTCTGGGTACACCGGCGAGAAGGCCATCCACCTCCCTCTTTTTGGCCAGCAGGGTTTGCAATGGCAGTCATATCCCAGCTAAGCACACGTGGTGCTTCGGGGTACAGGATGATGGCTGAGCCTTGGGTGGTGTGCTGGGCCAGGCGAGGGGACATGGCCCCCCCAGAATGCCACGCTGGAGCCTGATGAGTCAGCAGGGAGAGTGACGGGACCGGGAGTCCCACATGCAGAATTTTAACCCCGACACGTGCCAGGAGACCCCAGAGGCCCCTCAGCCCTGTCTCTGCTGCTCTCCCTGCTGGGGTCTGCTATCGAGCTTACGCTCATCTCCTAAGTCCCTCTTCCCCCTCTTTCTGTGATGTCGTCTCCTCCGCCCACACACTACGCGGAGCAGCTCAGGCAGCAAGGTCGCCCTCACGTGCACACGCGCGCATGCGCACACACGCCCCCCACGGCGTGTGGCCGCCCAGCCAACATCGGCAGCCGGGCCTCTCGTTCAGTGAGCGCGCAGACCAGCCAGGCGTCACGGTCCAGCTCTGCATTCTGGGCCTTGCCTTCAAGTCCCGTCATCCTCACAGGGTGGCCTCTTGGCTGGGATTCTGGCTGGAGAGTTCAGGCCTCTGGGTCGCAGCCAGTTCCTGCTCTCGAGATGTCGCTGGGCTGGTGAGCAGCTTCCCCTTCCCTTTGAATTACACATTTCAGGAAGGACGTGATAAAAATAATATCCCTTTCATAAAGCGTGTTGGGACTCCTAACAAAAGAGAAATACATGGACATTAATAAGTAATGAGAGACACAGAACACCTTGTGTTTGTAAGAATCTTCAACATTTCACAGCCCCACCTGTATATTCTCCTTGGGTCCTAAGAACCACCTGATGGGACAGAAGGGGATTTAATAACACTGCTAGGATGTCAGACTTACAGTTTTTTCCTCACCAGCAACTGCGTTGGGGAGACTTGGGCTGGGCCTAACCCAGATGTTACGTTCCATAGGCCTGGAATGTGCCCTGTTCACCTGCCTGTCCATCCGGCACACGTTAGGAATGCTAAGTGAAGGCATTCGAAGGAGAGGCTACGTTTCAAGCCAGACCCTCCCTGCTGTTACCTTCAGGGGTCCCTCGGTTTTTGCAAGGCAGAAGGGAGCGACTGCACATCGGTGCAGGTGCTTGCTTCTTTTAATTAACAAAGTTTGTGGAGAGAAGGCAAAAAGACAACTAGGGGAGTTTCCCATTTGGCCTCTCCATGTACATGTCTTCCCCTGATGGACTGGGGGGCCCACAGGCTGTCCACATAGATGAAACGGGAGCCGCGGGAGAAGAAAGCCCACATCCTTCCCAGTCCCAGTGTCATTACTGTGTCTCTGTCAGTGTTACAAAATATAATGGGATTTGTTTGGCTGATTTATCCTGCATGCAGGCAACATTATCCAGACTCACACACGGGCCTGGGGAGCAAGAGGGGAAGATGCACGGCCATGAGAGTGGGCCTAATAAAATTTATTTCCACTAACAAGGGAATGGCCGACCCCATAATTCAGCCTGGCCAGCGGGGCCACTGCCTCCCAGAGCCTGCCAGAAAATACACAAACTTAATCATCGTGGCGTGCCCTGCTCCAATTACAGCTCTGGGGGTGCTGAGGCAGTCTGCAGTAGCCTGGGAGGGGAGTGGGAATGTGGGATTGATGGGCAGTGTGGAACCTCTTTGCCCTTGGCAGGTAGCCACTGGGCACATTTGAAGCTAAGATACAAATGGACAGAAGCAGCACCCAACGGGGTTGTGCTTGGGACAGTTCCCAACACTGAGAAGCCTTCCCTGGTGTTTCCCTAGGGTCCCCAGGCTCAGCTACTGGACTAGCCTCAGCATGGTAGCCATCTGTAGAACTGGGCCAGTGGAGTGGGGGTCCTGGTTCTCTTGCTGTGATCATGGTGTCATGGGCCTGTCTGCTTATCAGAGGGAGAAACCTGGGGGCCTCAGCAGCTGAGCTAATGAGGAGAAGGTCACGGGTTCAACCCCCAAGATCCTATGCTAGGTTGGAGCTACTCTTTGCTGGCTGCGCTCAGCAATTCCTAGGATGGGTACATTACTATAGCTGACTGTGGTTACCTCCAGGCCTGCAAAGAGTGTGCTTGGCCTAATGCCTCTCTCCTGGGGAAAGAGCTCAAAATAGTGGCATTAGCTTCCTATTAGAAGGAGAGCTTATGATGATGATGAGTGAAAGACCACTTAGCTATCTGGTGGGATTGGACACAGATAGTCTCAAACACACATAGAAATCGTAAAATGAGTACCAAAATAAGCATTGCTTTTAGCAAATCACTTCCATGGATTCATAGCTAGTTAAGTACATTAATCTAGTGAATGTTTGCATCAGAAGCCAATACACACACAGAACTCCTACAGCATGATGACCTTCTGTCCTATATTTTAGTACCCACCCTTTTAAGATGCTCGGAAACAGGGCACTTGACTCTTGGGAACGTTGGTGTGATTTGTTGGGTTGTTCTTCCAACCCTGAGACATCTCTCATGAAGCCCCTTCCACAGCAGTTTTGTCTAAGTTACTGTTGACTGTGGTTTGCTGGCTTCCCTTCTCTGTCTCCATACATGTTCATTTCTCCTACAATCTCATTGAAAAAGACACAATACAGGAATCATTCTGAGATAGTGCATTAGTAACGAAGTGGATGAGACCTCATTCCCTCATTCCATTTCCGACATCTGTGCTCACAGCTGGGGTGTGAGGGCCGGCCTTCACCTGCTACAAGGACTTACCTGGCTCTCAAGAGAGTCCAACCTGCAAGGTCAGCATGGGCCACGGGCAGACCTTCAGGGGAGGGTTAGAACTCAGAAAAGAGAAAGAAAATTTTATGGAGGACAGTAAAGCAATTGGTGGGTCACATAGTCCAGTTTTGGGGATTGCTTTTTTTGTTTCAGAAACGAGCACCCAGGCACATGGACTATTTTATGGAGTAAGAAGCTTTTGGTAAAAGATAAACCAAAGCCTTCCAAAGCCTCCTCAAGATGTTTCCACCTCCCTGAGCATTCTTCTGCCCCTGCAGTCAGAGGGTGCTCAGAGTCATCTCAAGGGGTGAATGTGCTGTGGGTATCAGCCCCTGTTGCATTTATTAACACCTTAGGGGTCAGTGGTCATATTTGAGCTATGGCCCCCAATAAGTGGGTGATTATTACCTGCTTGTACTGCAGAGCTTTACAATTGAAATCTGTATTTGGACATGAGCTACTTCAGCTTATCTGATCAATATCTCCCTTTAAAAAGAAATCCCACGTGCGTAATTCACTGATTCCCCATTTCCAGTGGAAGTCTGCTGTGGTCAGCTTTTGGGATGCATGTGTGTGTGTGTGTGTGTGTGTAAATGTAATTAATGGGAAGAATTTAGGGCTGCTGAGCATGAAGAATCCAAGACCTTTTCCACATGAGCAAGCACCTCATGGGTGTCCCTCCTCTTTTTCTCCTAACTTATGTTCCTTTTCAAAACTTCAGCCCTCGCTTTTCTTTGGGACCAAAAGACCAGGAAGGGAGGAAGCACTGTTGTGTTAATAGGCCAATGGCCTTCTCTGTAGGGGGCAGTTCATTGCTTCTAGAGGCCCCAGAAAGGCAGAGCCCTCATCCTGGGTGGCAGGAGAAGTAGAGGCAGAGAGTCTTCCCTGAGTAGTCTCTGACCTGGAATAGCTTCCTTTGGGGGAAGGGGAAGCCAGCGGGGATAGACAGCCACCCTGGAGGAAGCCCCTATGTAAGATCAGTTTTTTTCCCTCCAGATGGGGATTTGGGGTTCTGGTACCATTTTCCCATCAGTGGGTCCCATGGGGGTCATTTTGCTCTATAGACCTCTATTTCCCCTTCTGTAAAATGGGGCTGTTGGATTCTAAGATGTTGATTTATTTGCCTTCTCTGAGACCACCGAGGTGTGAAAGAGTGGCCGTGCTCTGTGCTGGATGGAGCGCTCAGAGCTGAGCCCGGACGTCACCTCTCCTGCGAAGCCCTGCTGCTTCCCTGTGCCCACTGTACCTCTAGCACTGTGTGTACAACTGAGGCAGGGCACGGATGGCCTTGTCCAAGTTGTGGCCCAGGTCTGTCTCCCCCACCGGGAAAGCAGCAGAAACAGATGAGATGTTTCCATCTGTATATTTTTGGGTCCTTATCTAGGCCTTTGTTCACTTGTTCCTTCCTACACGTTCTTAAGCATATTAATAAGTGAGGAACAGTAAATAGTGTTGTTTTCATTTACTGCCTCAGTTTCCCCTCATAGAGACAGGAGTTCCAATAGCCTAAGATACCAAAATTTGATGGAAAAAGGCTCAACTAAAGGCTCGTCAGTGGGTGAGCTTGGGCAAGTCTCTGGTACCTTCTCCCCCTGTGTGATGGTCTGGGCTTCCAGTGCTGGGGGTGAGCCTGGGGTGCCCAGGACTCCTGTGCATGAGGCTAGGTGCTACTTTTGCATTTAGGAAAGGTGGGAGAGCTGGTTTGCTCCCAGATGGAAGGACTCCTCTTTGCTGGACTAGGAGCTGCCCACAGAGTGGGGGAGGACCAGGTCTGACTTTGTGTTTTCTATCCCGGGCTCAAGATTACTGCTGCCGACCCAGAGCAGTTGGCCGCTGCATCCCCGTTTGGAGGAGTTGGGCAGCATCTGTCTATCCCCGCTGGCTTACCTGGTTGGCCTCTTTTGGATCAATTCCGGACATTTGTAAACAGCTGATGCCTGGGGTAAGGGGGCCGGCCTGTGGCTATGGAAGAGGCCACGTCCTCGAGCTGAGCTAATTGGCCCACAGGGGGATGGACCTGGTGACCTTTGCCTCATTAGCACCACGTTTGGATCACTGAGCTCTGGCCTAGTTCTGACCTTCCCATAATAAGGACTCCATGTGGGGCTTCTGCAAAGGTGGCCTCTGAGGGCGGGGCTCAGACAGCCCCACGGGGAGGGGAGGTGCCCGCAGAATCCAGGCCAGGGGCCGCGCTAGCCGGAGTGAGAAGCAGTTTCGGGACCAGGTCCCCGCCCGCCTTATCACCGGAGTTCTTCCAGGTGGCTTGTCACAGGTGTCAGGGTGACAGGGGTTCCTTATGAGTCTGTCACTAGGGCACGGGGCTGGGGGCGGGTGGTGCTGAGGAGCTCCCGACGAGACACCCCTGCTGTCTCCCAGGTCCGCTGTCTTCCTCCGCCCTATTCAGTCTCCCCAGAGACCACCGGACACCTCTGGGGTCCTTAGGTGACCGCTTTGCAGCTCTGCCCCAGGAGCCTGGGGAGGCAGCCAGAGGAAGGATGCCGGCAGAATTAAAACCCCCTTTCTGTGGCGATGATAGAGCTTTTCAGAGTGCCAGTCTCTCTACAGAGTGGGAGCAATTTCCCCGTAATTGGTAAAGTAACCATAACTGCTCTGTCATTTGTATGTGGCGGCGCGTAATTGCACGGTAACCTTTGCCGTCGAGCGCGAGGGAAGCGTGGTAAGCTATTAGATTGTAATTTGGAGTGTCAGCTCCGGCTCTCCACACCACCTCGGCTGCCACTGCCGCTCAGGAGGCCGCCGGGGAGCCTCTGCCTCCGGCCCGGTGGGCCCTGCTCCGGAGCCGCTAGGCTGTCTCTTGCTGCACCTGCCTGGGCTGTGGTGCCCTCAGCAAGGAAGGGACCTCGGCAGGCGCCGGGGTCCCAGGCCAGTGCTTCTCAAACCTGGTGAATGGTCACGTCACCTACCTGGGAAGGTGTTAAGATGCAGGTCCCTGAGCCTCACTCCCAGAGTTCCCTATCCAGTAGATCTGGGGTCGGTTCGAGAATTTGCATTCCTAATGAAGAGCGCTAAATGTTCCGGATTTTACCCCATTCCTCTGGTCCCTCCTTCAGCCTCCATAGGCCTTATAGATCTTTAGGAAGTTCCCCTTTTGCTATTTCATCTTGATGGCATTAGGCCCTTTGATTGTGGGAACACCGCTCTGAGGTAGATACCATGAATTTCCCCCAAAACATGAGACTCACAAAGGTTGTCAGAATTGTCTAAGGATGACAAACAATAAGAGCGAACACTTCTATAGCCCTAAGTGCCAGACAGTGTTTACATGCATTAAATCATTTAATCCTTACCACAGCGCTAGGAAGTATATACTCATAACATTATCCCCATTCTCCCAATAGGCTGAGACACAGAGAGGTTAGGTACCTTGCCCAAGGTCACACAGCATTAAGTGGTAGAGTTGGGGTTCAAACCGAGACATTCTGATTCTAGTTCCACAGTGTTAACTACTGTGAAAGTCGGGTTTCCATTTACTCATCCATCCTTCCATCCATCCATCCATCCATCCATCCATCCATTCTTTCAACACATATGTCTTAACCTACTACGAACCAGAAACTAAGCTAAGGGTACAAAGACACCTAAAACATGGTCCTGTCCTTGAGCTCATGGTCCCTGGAATCCAGTGGATCATAGGTCTTAATTTATAAGCCATGCAATCATGGAGACATCTGTGGAGAGCAGATTTGGGATCTTCCTGATCGGGGCAGAAGGCTGTAGCCCTGTCTAAGGCTTTAACAGAACCCTGTCTGTTCACAGGGTTGCCCAAGTAGGCACTGCATAGATTCTCATGGCACAGAACCTTATTTTGTCCTTGGTGAGCATGAAGTTGCTGTCTAACAAATAAGCATTTTAACAATGGCCAAAGCTCATTTGTGGGCATCTGTGGAGCAGCCGAGGGAGAGCTGTGGCCAGGCCTCTGATTACGCTGGGGTGCAGTCCACTCCTGGCTCCTCTGGCTGCTACTCTAATCTGGCTGTTAATGGGGCCCAGGGGAGAGCTGGGCCAGGGCAAGGGCAGACACTCTCCTCCTCCGCGGCCCAGGGTGTTCTGGAATCCACGCCAGCCCTCACCTGTCGAAGGCTTTCACCAATTAGCCTTTCCTTCCAGGACCCACACGGCTCTGGCATCTGCTCCTTCCACCTCAGCCTCCCCGGTCTGTGGTCCCTATGGGGTCCCCCCCCCACCCACCCTGGTGCTCTAATTGCCCTGGGGCCGCAGCTCAGACCCGGCATGGTGGTGTCCTTAGGGAGCCTGCTCCCGTCGGGAGCCATGCTGGGGACACTCCCTATAGCCATCCTACCCCCATTCTGGGCAGGATTCCCATTAAAAAAACGAATATGAAATATCACCTCAAATTGACAAAGTGCTTTCCAGGTTAGCCAGTGTCTTCACACCTGCTTTCTCACCTGGCCCTCATGACAGTCCAGTCAAGGGGAGTGAAGCTCAGAGAGCAGGAGCTGCCTATGCGAAGTTGTAGAGTTGGGAAGCGGGCTGCCATGTGAACCCGAGTCCTGTGTTTTTTCTGCTACTTCAGTGTTAAAAATTCCACCCCCCACCCCCCCCGCCGCATTGCACCTGCTTTGAGGAAACAAAGAGTAAGACCCCCTCGTGCCACAGCTGGGGGACCTGGACTGCACCTGGTTCAAGGCCTTGATCACACCTTTATCACCTGGAGCCCTGTTTAGAGGGAGAAACCGATACATGGTGGGAGGGGGGCTCGGGAGAAAGCCATCATTGTCCCTGGAATCCCAATGCCACGTTAGGAAGCCCAGCTGCAGCCTTGGCCTTATTTGAGCCTGATGACAACACCATGAGGTAGGCAGTGTGGGGGATGACTGTTCATGTACAGGTGAGCAGACTGCCTGCCTCCTGCCTGAGCCTCTCAGGGAGTCGTCCTGAGCCAAAGACGGGCAGGGCCCTGGCCACCGGGTCACCAGGCTGAGCTGTCCTCACTTCCTTCCAGTGAAAACATTCCTCCTTGGGCCCCTTGCCGCTCAAGTTGTCCGAGTGGCAGAGACTTGCTGCCTCTGAGCAAACCATGATTTAATGCTGCAATTGGCCAAACGCTTACACTCTTTTTGTAAGCGATTGTTTATTTATTGGTTTGTGTTCTGCCCAGTCAAGGGGAAGAATGGTACTCGGTAACTGGCCGCTCAGAAATGTAATTCTGGGGGCTGAGCAGCCTAAGGCTCCCCATGTCAGTGAGGCACGTGTTTGTGCTAAGGGTGGTGGGAGAATGTCAAATGTGGCTTGCCTCGCTCCCTGCCTCAGTTTCTTCTTGTGCTGTGTGGATAATCTTCCAGCCTCATCTGCTTGGAAAATGGATCATAACGGCAGAAGTCCCTGTGGCACAGCTTAGGGCCAAGAAAGTCAGGGATAAGAACTCCCTATGAAGTGGAGGCAGGAACATGCAAGGCCATGAGGATTCCCAGCATGCCCTAGGCTGCCCTTGGCATGCCTGGCGGGTCATGCTGCTATTATGTCCGACAGGGAGAAGGCACCATTCTCCTTTATCTGGATTTTTCCTCCTTCTTTGCTTTCTATCCCTTTTGCCCCCCACCACCGGTCTCGCCCATCTCATTTTAGGAAAGAACCATAAAGATCAGACTAGACCCTGAAAGCTCCCTCCTAACTTTGACTTCTATATTGTTTCTTTGGGTGGGGGGAGGAGTTGGGGGTTGTGTTTGGCCTGGGCTGTTGGACCAGACTACGCAAGAAAGGCCAGAGGAGATCAAAGGCGTGGTGCAGACATCTGCTCTGCACGTGGCCTGCCCGGGCCTGCCCAGGCTCTCCCCAGCTCTGCCCCAGCCGCCCCCATGATAAGAAAGAGGAGAGAGGTCAGAGAGAGGTTTTAGATGCTCAGCACGTTGTCTTCCCTGAGATGGACAATCCTTGTTGCCCCCTCCCAATCCTGGGAGGGAGCCGAGGGGCCCCCTGAGTCCCTGGAAAGCTCAGAGTTGGCCACTTTCACACTGCTCCGCTGGCAAGAGCCTGCCTGCTGGTTCTCCAGATGCCTTTTCCTTTGGCTGGATTGAAGTCTTTAAAAAAGTGACACCTTGGATTTTATTTCACTCCTTTTTCTGCAAAGTCCAAAGACGTTTACAGGCGTGAGCTCTATAGGCTTTATGGAAACCCATCAAAAAGCAGGGCTTGTTTCCTTCATCTTTATAGAGTGGAAAATAAAAGCATGAGAAGACGGAATAACTCTTCTAAGGCCACACAGTTCTTCTGAGAAGGAGAGGAAAAGCCAGCGTAGGTTCCTAGGGCTTTCAGAGAAGTCTGTGTCACACCAGAGCTGCTCGGTGGGGCGCTAGGGGCTCCATGCCAGCCGTGGCAAGGTCTTCTCCACTCCTCAGTGGGACAGAACCCAGCTGTGACCCTGTGCTCACATGGGAACCTGGGAGCCTGGAATAAAACAGGGAGAGATTCAGCCGAAACACGGTGGGGAAAATGGTCCAAAGGTTTTTGCTCTTGGTTCCCTGACTCCTAGAATTGTCCAGGATTCAGGAAACAGGGTATCCAGGGGATATTCTCTTTAAGGAAGGTTCATAGGTGTTCCAGTCATTTTTACATATATTTTACATACAATGATTGGGAAAGGCTGAAGGAATGTTAAACATATTTCTTCTTAAAAAGACTTTTCAAACCTTTACTGTAACTAACTGTTATGAGTCTCTTATATGGTGTTAGAACATATTATGTTTCAGTACAAAATTATTTGCCCAAGGAGTCCTGTTTTGGTAGAGCATCTTGGGGGGACTTGACTTCCACAGAAGACACTTAGGGACATGCTGGTGTAGGTATGACAAGGCCAGGATTTCCCATCTTCACCACACTTTTAAAATAAAAGCAGGGAGCCTGAGATGGGGCATAATGAGGCACCTCTGTGGCTTGTTGAGTTCATTCGTGAACCTTCCACTTCTCCTATTTCTCTCCCCAACTGATTGCCTGCACATGCCTCTGTCATGGTATTGTCATTCACGTGTTAATGTTTCCAGTTTTCTCTTCTATGCTCTTGAGTCCTCATCTGTGTGTCTCCTCAACTTAGTAAGTTCTAGGTATGGAGGCCATATTCCCTCTATTCCTAAGGAGAGCTGTCTGGAGCCCCCGCTCATGGGTGCTGGCCCAGTGCTTGCTGGTGTGATGGTGATGATGGACAATCTAAGCTACCAAGATGGCGCCTGGAAGGGGTTGGAGCTGGGGCAGAGAGCCCATGGAGGCCAGGAGAGGAAAGAGACTCTCAGGATCTGTGTTTTTTTGCCATGGTCCTGCCACCTGCTTGACTGTTGACAGGTCACCTAGTTTCTCTGGATCCGAGTTTTTCATGTAAAAAAGGGATTCTTCTAGCCCTGTAGCTCCCTGACTCGGTACTTCTGCTTATTGTCCTGATATTCCCTCCTAATTTTTCTCCTTTTTAATTTTCAGCTCTTAACCATTGATGATAATTTCTGTGGCCTGGATATGAATGCCCCCCTGGGTGTGTCCGAGATGGTGCGCGGCATTCCTGTCTTCACGGAGGACAGGGACCGCATGACTTCTGTCATCGCATACGTCTACAAGAATCACTCTCTGGCCTTCGTGGGCACCAAAAGTGGCAAGCTGAAGAAGGTAGGAATGAGGTGCAGTCATTTTGGTTATTCTGAAGGCCATCTGTCCCCACTGGGATGGATATGATTTCATGTTTTACTACTTTGGCCCTGGTAGGCAAGTGATACAAGTTTGAGCTAAGGAGATATGTCACTCTTGAGGTCATGACTGATACCCTGTCCCTTTGCCTTTGTGCGGAGGGTTACTGTGGGAATCACAGTGGGTGAGTGTGCAGATGCACCTCTTCCCTGGGGCTGGGGTGCACGTGGAGGAGTTGCCCCAGCCTCGCGATGGTGTGCTCTGTCCAGCTTGGGTTTGTGGCCTAATGCAAAGGCTTTCTAAGGCTGGGGTGGTTGGGGAAGGTGGGCAGAGGCAAGTTATGTACATGTTCCTCTTGCTTCAGTCCTTTTACTAGTGTATCCATCGGGAATCTGTGCAGGGAAATAGATGGAGGAAAGTGCAGGACCTGCTGGAGTTGATAATGGGGCTGTGTCAGATCGTGGGATGAGGAAACTGTGGGTATTGTGGGGGCATAGAAATTACTTGAGGTGGAGGAGAATGGTGTGATGTGGGACAGGAGCTTTTCTTCCTTGTCCCCCAGAGCTTGCTGGCCTCGGGGTACTGGGTGATATTGGCCCATCAGCAGTGTTGGGGGCACCCTTCCATCCAAGACTCTTCCCTCACCCACTTCTGCTCAGGCTTCTCATCTCAGTGACTTGGAGCTGGTGCCCGAGAGCCCCCCCTTGATGGTATCCAAAGCCTTCCTAAGACTACGCCGTACCTCCTGTTTTGTGTCAGCTGATAATTGCACTTCAGTCTTGTCCTAGGGAAATGTTGATGAATCCATGTGGAACTCCTGCTTGTCTAATTTAGGCTTCCCTCAGAATTCTCTGGATATTGTGTGATTCCACATCGGGCACTGCCCGATCTGAGACAACTTTGAGCTCTACTTTCCCTTCGCTGCATTTCTGGGTATCAGCTGCGCGTGGTCAAGGGGACACATTCTCAGCAAATCTAGACTTTGCCTACTCTCCCATCCTACTATGTAATGGCCTGGCCATCATTTCTTTCTTTAAATTCTACATCTCTCGGAACAGGCAGTGGGGCTGGCGTGTGAGCGTACGGGGTGGTGGGGGGAGAGGTGTGTGTGAGGTGGGGATGTGTGGGGAGTAGTGACATGGGTAGTATCTGGAAGAGGAAGCCTGTGCTGGTGAAATGCCATGAGGCACCAGGAGGCTGGTGCGGGCGGCGTGCCACCATCTGGTACTGCCCGGAGAGCTAACTGTGACGCCCTAGAGTACAACCTCACATGTCAAATGCACAATGCATGTGACCACCATCTACGTGGCTTTAAGAACTGTATTTCATAGTTTCCTGCCTCTCTGCAAAGACTCTATTAAGCCCAAGCAAACGTTTTGTTGCTGCCTTGGCGTCTTGCGGTGATTCTGGCTCACGAACCTCGTGGACGCCCCAGAAGGTGTCGTGTGTGACCCGTAGGTATGTCGTTCTGGCGCGACTCCTGTCTGGGTGGGGCCGCCTCCTGCCTCTCCATCTAGTGCACACTGTGGCTCGTCACCTCCAGCTGCTGTCAGGAGCCTGGGCCAACCCCGCTCCTTCCTCCTCCCTCTGTCCGTGGCTTCCAGCTTCCCGTGAGCTGGGAGTCAGGCATCCAAACCGGCTGAAATTGTGTCCGATAAGCCTCAGTATAAACAGAGGAGGGAAAAACCCAGGCTTTGGAGCATGGGCCTGAAGGTGTTTCTGTTGGATGCTCAGATGATTTCATTCTTTATTATGATTCAGTAAGTTTGGTTTGCTAGAAAAGTGAGTCCTAAATACCGAAGGCATTCCCATATGTAGTTCGTACAATGAGATGTCTATTGACCTGCTTCGCCTGGCCCTATGGAGCCACTCTGGAGAGATAAAACCAAGCAAGATATGGAGCCACTATGGAGAGTAAAAACCAAGCAAGCCTTCACTCTTTTCTCTAGTGAGCCCAAGCTCAGTGCAATGGAGAAGTAACTTACCCCAGTGCGCTAGAAGATTCGCACCCACTGAACTTCCTACCCTGTGCCTTAGGGTCATTTACTTGCTGGCAAGACTGAGTAAGTGGATCCTGTAGGAGGCTTTCTTTTCTTTTTCTTTTTTTTTTTTTGGTCATCGTCTGAGCTGGTGTCAGTGAAATAAACATTGAGAACTCAGTGCACATAACAGAACAGACAGTTATTTTCTCTTGGGGGAGAAAAAGAGACATGTTTCCCGGCCATGGCTGCATCGTAAACCCACGACAGTCAACTTGCAAATGTGTGCTGTTGGTCAGAGGGTGGCTTGAGGTCAGTGGGGGGCTGACTGTCTTGCACCCGTGGAAGCCTGGGCCCTGATGGGGAGGTCAGAGTGCAGCACATCTCTGTGACAGTGGGCTGGGGACACATCTGAGAGTCTGGGCATGCACAGGGCACAGAGACAATGCTCACAGGGCAGGCCGCAGGCAGAGCCTTGCCTTCAAGTGTCCCCGGAGGTCAGCCGGGCCAACAACAACAAGCATCACCTGACCAGGAGGCTTGGGGCTTTATAAACCTCGGGCTGGCATTTCCCATTTTTTTCCTTTGGGGAGTTTATATCAGAACAGTTCTGTTTCGGGGCGCCTGGGTGGCTCAGTTGGTTAAGCGACTGCCTTCGGCTCAGGTCATGATCCTGGAGTCCCCGGATCGAGTCCCGCATCGGGCTCCCTGCTCGGCAGGGAGTCTGCTTCTCCCTCTGACCCTCCCCCCTCTCATGTGCTCTCTCTCAAATAAATAAATAAAATCTTTAAAAAAAAAAAAAAAGAGAACAGTTCTGTTTCAGCCACCTGGGACGTTCCATTTAATTTCCAGAGCAATGGTGGGATTGGTGAAGCATAAACATTTGAGAGGTAAGAGCAGAGGGTCATGTGAGGGGGAATGAGCCAGCGGCCCTCCTGGGGAAAACTGGGCTGTTGGGGCAGCCAAACTTTCTGCGCTACGAGCTCAGAGTGGCAGCCTTTTTAATACTTTTGCAGGAGCCTAGTGACGGCTGCTACAGACTCGGCACCGCCGGCCCAGGGGATGGTCTGAGTTGGGAAAGGAAGGCTGGGCCGCTGAGCCAGTTGTTTGAAATAATAAAAAGCAAAACTGGCCAGTTTATTTATTTTTTTCGGAACAATAGAATTTCCCACCACCCCGGCTCACTGAGCACCACTCCCCTTTCCTTGCCAGCACTCTGTATTGCTTTTCCCAGAGGCTATCAGACCACATTCACCTTTTGGGCAGAGGCCCAGCTGTGAGATGCTTTGGGGCTACAAGAGGATGTTGCGGGAAGTTTTGTGAGCTGCTGAAACCAGGGAGTGAGAATAATGGAAATCATACTGTAGCCGTAATTACAGAGTTGTCTTCTCTGAGCCCTGTAATAATCTCCTGTGTGTATCAAGGGCCATGCAGAGTTCTTTGCCATACGACAAGGGACTCGAGGTGGGGAGGGTGGATGCGAGGGCTTGGGGGTTTGCTGTGTGTTTCTGGGGTCTTGGAGCTAGACTGTAGTGATCCATAGCCTGCCCTCGAAATTACTGACTTTTCCTTTTGTTTGAAAGGTGTGGGTCCTCATCATTTGCAACCTGGCCTCTGAGGACCATAATTTCACTCCTTTAGTGCATACATCACATGAGGCAGAGGGAAAGGAGGTGAGGAAAGTGCCAATTTGGATGTCTTTTACGTTTTCTGATGCGTGCGTGCCCGTGCGTGCGTGCGTGCTTGTGTGTGTGTGTGTGTGTGTGTGTGATGGCCAGTATGGGCAGCTTTTCCGTGGCAAGCATTATAGGCGAGTGCTATTAAGAAACGTGGCATATAGGGGCGCCTGGGTGGCTCAGTCGTTAAGCGTCTGCCTTCGGCTCAGGTCATGATCCCAGGGTCCTGGGATCGAGCCCTGCATCGGGCTCCCTGCTCCACGGGAAGCCTGCTTCTCCCTCTCCCCCTCCCCCTGCTTGTGTTCCCTCTCTTGCTGTGTCTCTCTCTGTCAAATAAATAAATAAAAATCTTAAAAAAAAAAAAAAAGTGGCATATAAACGCTACAGTCACCAGGAAGTACTTAGGAACTTAGAAATAACCCACAGACTGTTAAAATTTCAACTCCAGGTTAAAAAAAAAAAAAATCTTAAGGCAAACACCATCCCGATCTGCTCTAGGGTGTCTGTATAAACCTGAAAATCTTTGTCCCAAGTTGGGGTAACGAGGCCAGTTGCTGCCTCAGATGGACAAAAATCTCTTTGCGTAACTCTTTTGGCCGGAACCCTCTCTCCTTGCCTCTCGCATTCCTACCACTAAGTGATCGTATTGTATGGCTGTTGTGCAGCCATGAGTTACCGCCTGACATTGGTGGAGAGACTAATGTTCATCGTGAGCCAAAACATCATAAACTCCTACTTGAGGTGTGATTGCTCCTTTCATTTTGTGATCGCATCGTTCCTGAGTGTTTAGCTCGGTTAAACTGTTCGCACCTAAGGGGCGGAGCACTTTGTGGATCCTCGTTAAGCAGAATTCGGGCTGATCTGACTCGTGGCTCGTGTTAGGGTACGTACCCACAGGTGTGACACACCAAGCCTTACCAGCGTCTCTTGATAGGAATTCAGTGTGTTTCAGCACGGAGAGTCAACGGGAGTGGGTGCCCTAAAAATCATTCTTATTGGCAATTATTATGCACATTAACATAATCTGCCTAATTTTTTTCCTTGAGCCTATTTTGAAATCGATTTGTTTGTGTTCCGCACCACCCCGCCCCCGAGCCTGACCACAGGTCCGGAAGGGCAACCAAACAGAAGTGGAGTTGGGTAGAGGGAGACCCACCTGGGTCTGTATCATTCTGACCGTAAGTTCTCAGGAATGGATGCTGCGTGTGTGTGTGGGGGCACGTGCAATGCTCGAGTCACAGAGCAATGTCAGATCAGAGATGAGTAGCTCCTGCTTTGCAACTTCCTAAATGTATCTGAGAATTCTTAACACTCCTGGAAATTAAATCAACTTTAAAAAAGAAATTCATGCCATAGATAGGATTCCAAATGGGTGAAGGCATCACAAAATCAAATGGAGATGTAATGTGGGAACTCTAACTTACCCCAGGACCCTAAGATTAGAGCAGAGCTGTATTACCTGATGTAGGATTTGGTCAGTGCGCTCTGTTATGGGTCTCTTCAAACAGAGCTGCTGGCTGGTTTGCATGTGGTTGGACACTCAAGCAGGAAGGAAAAGAAATATGGAAGAATCAATGCTGGACAGTTTCCATTGTGGAAAAAGACCATCAAAGCAGTTTTGTTTGATTGTTTTGCCATGTTCTTTCTGCAGTTCCCACTGCTGGTTTTGCAAATTTGAGGCCTGTGTGGATGTGAGGCTGTGGGGTAAGTGGAGAGGAGCTGAGGTTGAAGGTGTTACAGACAGAAGAGCATCACAGATCCGGGGCGGCGGGGGTGGGTGTGGGGGTGCGTGCTCCTTCCACTCATCTCACATCTCAGCAGGCACAAGAGATGGCTGTTCGGTCGTTAGTCTTTCAAGCCTGGGGACCCCAGGACGGGCCTTCAGACTGGCCTCACCTCACGCCAACTCCACACTTCTGGTCCACCTTGCACAGTCTCCCCTGCTGGGGTTTAAGCCTTTTAGGCCATGCCACATCGGGTAGATGTGGAGAGCAGCCTAAGCTAGTCGCTGTCCTTGTGGGCATATCTTACATTCTTGAGCAATATGAAGTCTCCATTTAGTCATCCTTTTTACATAAGTGTATCCCCACTGGCACTCACTTCTTGCCCCTTGCTACTTTTCACTACTCTGCCCTTGGGCCCACCCACGGTCCCCGCATGTCCCTGGTCGGGGGTGGGGGGGATCTCAAGTGGTCCTTCAGAGCAGACCTGAGCAGGCTTGGGGAGGTGTCCTCACGATGGAGCCCCCCTCAGAGCGGCTTGACACTGTAAGCTGGGGCATCATTTCCTTCTCCTCCTGACATCCTCTAGAATAACGCACTTTGAGATCCCCGGAAAATACCACCTCAGGAACACTTGTCATTTTATTTTCCAAATGATCATTAGTAGTGCACATGATTTAAGGAGACAGTCTTAAATGAACTTTGCCAATTCAAGATTTACTGATACACGTGTGCCATTTTTTTGACTCATATGTGTGTGTATATATATACATTTGTGTAGAATGATCCTGATCATAAATTAAAATGCAAAGATGTTAAAATTGAAGAGAGTGCTGCAGAAACACCCCCAAATCATAGAGTGCACTCAGTCAGCTGATGCTCAAATGCCAGACACGCTGGAGGAATTTATCCAGTGACACATGCAATTGAAGTAAAATATTGTGCTTTACAAGAACATATCATTAAAATGAAAACTAGCAGCATATCAGGAGTCTGGCCATGTAACCAAGACAACAAAGATGGGGAAGGATGAAAGACATGGTGTACCAGAGGAAGAGGGAGGAACAGAGGAGAGAAGAGGACGGGGCCCCCAGCTGCAAAGGGCCCCGTGCTGCCGGGCTCGCATCTGAGAGACCCCACATCAGAGGAGAAGAGCATCTTTCTGTCCGTAGCGGCGAAGGCCCTCGGTGAGGGCAGGAGCAGGGGAGGTCTTCGTCACCTGAAATCACTCTACTTTCTCTGCCAACTTTGATGGGGAAGGCAGCGGGACTGACTCAGGACCCACTGGTTGGCGCTCTGACTGGGGTGTCTGTGTAGTCCCTACTTGTTAGCAGGTGACTTCTGGGAATGTGGCCACATGGCCGGCCTCTTGGGGGTGTCACGGTGTTTTTCGCAGCAGCTTTGGCTTCTCGTAGAGGCATTCACAGGGACTTTTAAAATAGCTCTCTCGATGGGCGCCTGGGTGGCTCAGATGGTTAAGCGTCTGCCTTCGGCTCAGGTCATGATCCTAGGGTCCTGGGATCGAGTCCCACATCGGGCTCCCTGCTCCTTGGGAGTCTGCTTCTCTCTCTCTCTGTCTCTGTCTCTCATGAATAAATAAATAAAATCTTTAAAAAAAAAAATAACTCTCTCGAGTCTGCTGTAGTCACTCCATACTTTCCATCCTGCCCCAGGTGATGCAGGGGCAGTAGCTAATTGATTACCCCAAAACGTAGAGGCTTAAACAAAACAACCTTTATTATCTCATGGTTTCTGTGGCCAGGCATCCAGGCATGGCCTAGCTGGGTGGTTCTGGTTCGGGGTTACCAATAGACTACAGTCAGGGTGTCGGCTGGGGCTGGAAATGGGGATGATCCACTTCTAAGATCATGTGCTATCTGCTCTTGCCTGTTGTTCCTGTCATTATGCAGTATTGTTCTTCTGCCTCACAAACATCATCCTGACCAATTCACCCAGGACCACTGTGAGGCCAGTGAGGCCTGGGGCACACTGGCTCCCCAGTTCCTTTCTAGATTTGGTGACCTGAGGGACAGTGACTTGGGGGGCACCCTTTCCCCCAAAGCCACTGCTCGATGCCCATCACCAGGTAGCATTATCTCCATTATTCACTGCAGAGCCCAAGGCTCAGGACGGTGAAAAAGTGGGAGACCATCTTCATTGTATCCCATGTTGCTGGCATAGCTGGGTGAGGACCTAGGTCTACTCTGTTGATCTGCTTTGCCCACATGAGTCCCATTAGGAAAAGAGGGCCAGGGGCGCCTGGGTGGCTCAGTCGGTTAAGTGTCTGCCTTCAGCTCAGGTCATGATCTCAGGGTCTGGGATTGAGCCCTACATTGGGCTCCCTGCTCTGCAGGGAGTCTATTTCTTCCTCCCCCCTACTCATGTTCTCTCTCTCTCTCACTCTCTCTCTCACTCTCTCTCTTAAATAATCAAAAAAAAAAAAAAAAAAAGGAAAAGGGGTCCAAGGAATGGGTCTGAAAGCCGTGGGTGTTGGCTCAGGGGTCTCCCCCACCCCATAGGCTCTCCCTTCCTTGACACCATTCTCAGGCTACTGAAACACCTGGCATCCCCAGTGCCTCCCCTGGTCCCAGTTTTTCTGGTTTCCAGAAGAATCTCTCAGAAGCCACTTCCCTTCCCCCCAAGGCTCCTGAGGCCTTGGAAGCAAGGAGGGCGGAACAGAAGGCAAACAGGAAGGAGGAGATCTGTCGCTCTTGAAAAGAGGATCCTTATCTTTCTGTTCAACCACTCCCATCTCCCCACCAAGATGTGAGCATGCTGGGGTGGGGTGGGGGCAGCTGATCTGAGTGTGCGCGGGTGGTTGGACTTGAGACGTCAGAAGGATGCTGAAGCCGCCGTGGAACTGGCTTTCATCACGGTACCCAGAACTTCACCCAAGTGCTCCTGCTTTTCGGGTCTTCCCACTGGGAGGCTCAGAGGCCCGTGGGTTTTCAGGCAGAATTATGCCCAAGATCCTATGGGCATCTCATGTACTTTGTGTTTTTGATAACAGTGAAGACAGAGAGCTTTGGTCTCTTCTTAAAGATCTGTAAGTCTATAAATGCTTTAATTCGGTCTCTCTGCTGACAACATCTCCTCCAGGGTTCATTCAATTCTGTCCATTTTCTTCAGCCTCCCCCAAAAGATCATAGCATTTATCCATGAGTTTCTACCAGAAACAGGACTCCTCTATGGGGACTTCTTACAATGGATACACAGGTTTTTTGAAAAGTCGTGTGTAATTATATTTTAAATGCTTCAGATTAGCATACATAGACTATCTTATTTAATCTTTATGATCACAGTTGTTTGGGGCCTTCTTTCAGACATACCAGATATGGGAAAGGAAAATGCATTTTTTTAAAGATTTATTTATCCATTTTATTAATTTTTTAAAGATTTCTTTATTTTAGAGAGAGAACAAGCACGTGCGAGTGGGGGGAGGGCAGAGGGAGAGAGAATCTCAAGCAGACTCCCCACTGAGCACAGAGCCTGCCATGGGGCTCGATCTCACGACCCTGAGATCACAACCTGAACTGAAACCAAGAGTCAGACGCTTAACTGACTGCACCCCCCAGGCGCCCCAGGAAAGCACATTTTAAATCTCACTCACAGAGTAAGTCTCTTTTAGATCGCATGAGGTTTTTCAGGCAGAATCAGCTTAGGCCTTGGGTGGACCTGAACTTGCACATCATTGACCTTGAGTGCCACCATGGCAGCTGGGATGCTAGACAACCCCCCCCCCCCCCGCCGCCATGATCTGGGCAGTGTCAAGGCCAGAGGGGTACAGGCGGTACTGACTACTTCATGCCTCGACTAGGCTGTGGGCTTCTTCCTCCAACGGAAAGGTCATGGGCTTGGGGGGAAGAAATATGAGTTCATTGAAGGAAGCCAATGAATCCTTTTCCAAATGGAAGAATCCTTTTCCAAAAAGGTTATGTCATGTATCCATTTTATCAATTTGAGTTTTTATTCCGTCCTGTTTTGATCACCCCCAAATCACAGGCAATCAGATGTTTCAAAATCCATAGCTGAGAACTTCTTCTGAAAGCAGTTTATTCTCTTTACATAAAAAACAGTGTATTAATATAGCTGGATCTTTGTCCCAGTGCATCTAAACCTTCCCAGTTAGACTTCAGTTACCACGTACAGAGCTGTCCGAAAGTAACAAATGTATCTGAAGACTGACTGTTAAGGCTTATAGATCTGGGTGTGTGTAGAGGTCTGTCAGCTAGCTTAGGCTACATTACGTTGTATTGACCCCCAAATTTAAGTAGCTTACCACCATAAAGGTTATTTCCAGCTCACGTTCGCTGTGCACCCTGGTTGGGTGGTGGCTGTGCTCCACGTGATATATTTGGGACAGAGACTGAAGAGCAGCCCCTCTGTCTGGGGCCATGCCAGTCTTCCATCAGAAGGAAAAGAGAGACGGCAGAGTTACCTGATGGACTGTTAGAGCTGCCTCTTGGAAGTAGTACCCATTCTTGCCACTCACATTTTATTGGTCAGACCAAAGTGAATGGTGTGGGAAATATACACCTGCCACAGGAAGAGGCCTGGTGTGTATATGTACGTGGAGGAGGGAGGGAGGGGCAGAGAACATTTTGTCAATAACACAGTTTACCATAAAGACTATTAGTGTGATCGTCCACAGTGAGTCAAGAAATATCAACTTGGTCATCTGTAATGTGCTAGATGTTTCTTGACTTAAAGAGCTATGGTCTCTTCTGGCTTAATACTGGAGAAAATGTGTGAGGAATATAGGATATGGCTGATTTCATATCATCAATCCAGACGTCGTGTTAGAGATTTTTTTAAAAACTAAATCCTCGGGCGCCTGGGTGGCTCAGTTGGTTAAGCGACTGCCTTCGGCTCAGGTCATGATCCTGGAGTCCCGGGATCGAGTCCCGCATCGGGCTCCCAGCTCGGCAGGGAGTCTGCTTCTCCCTCTGACCCTCCCCCCTCTCATGTGCTCTCTCTCATTCTCTCTCTCTCAAATAAATAAATAAAATCTTTAAAAAAAAAAAAAACTAAATCCTCTATCAGCTGGTTTTCTTGTGATTTGCTTTTTCTCCTCAAACAAAAACTAGAGTTGTTCAGTTCCTTCTATTATTAGGCTCTGCATGTTTGTATTTCCCTGCACTCAGTTTTCCATAAGAGTGAGGGCACTTTTCTACTTAAGTACAGAGATCAGATTGTGCTCAGCCGATGTCTCTGGGGGTAATTAAATCATCCAGATTTGTTAAATCATTTCTCTTACCTGCAATTAAATCGAGCCTCCCAAATTAATTTTCCCTGAGTAACTTAACCCACAAAGATTCCTCTACTTCCCCCTCTGAATCTGCTTTTCTAATTGTGAATTCCAAAATTCATTCTGGACACAGGCAGGACTTTTGGCCCCTGAGTTCCATTCCTCTGGGCAATGAACCCAATCTGGTTCCCACACTGGCTACCCACTCCAGGCCAGTTCTCGGACCTCCTTATCAGGGCTCCCCACCGTCCGCTGCTCTCTGGAAAAGGCAGGAGAAGTGCGGAGCTGGAATTCTGAGCCGAGGACGCCATCCTGCAGATTGGTTTGAACAACATTGATTTTTAGCTCTCAAACTTATTTTGTCGACTGCCAATTTTTTGGCTGACATGTCTTAAACTTACATCATACTGATGATGCATGAGAGTCACTGAGCCCCCATAACAGGAGAAAATGATACGTATTTTCATGGCTGAGCTGGTGGCAGCCATTGTGAGGGCCTTGGCGATCACAGAAAGCTCATGAGGAGTTGCCCTTTTGCAAATGTGCTAGGAGGGGCCCCCGGATCCTTTCTAAGCTCTCCACCTTCTGTTTCCAGGTAGATAAGACATATACCCACACGTGCAGGACTGTGTGCCCCCTCCCACACTTACACACACATTCATGTCACAAACACGCACATGTGCCTAATCCCCACATGTACCTGGATGCGCCCGTGCCTGCACACTTGGGAGCTAGACCCTTCTCTGCGCGCAAGCCTGGGGCCGCTCCTCCCTTGTGCCGCCCTCTCTGGCTGAGCCCCACCTCCCCCGTGTTCTCTCTGGGAAATTAGCACACACCATCTAATCAGTTTACCTCTGACTCGCCCACTTGGGCTTCGAGATGATGACAGAGTGGAGCTATTTAGCTGTCAAACGCGCTGACTATTGCCCAGATGGACAGCGTCTCAAACATCAGAGTGGGTTCTTTCTCCTCCGTGTGTGTGTGTGTGTGTGTGTGGAGGGGGGGCGGTAATGAGTCTCCCAGTTGCTTTTTTAAGTGCTTCTTGCATCTGCCTTTCATTTTAATGCCTCCTGCCTGCTGACCTCGCTTCCCGGCAGCCAGCCTAAGTGTGATTCCCATAATTAGCTTAGCGATAATTTAATCTCTCTGCTTTAAATTTGATTGTTTTTGAGGGACTTGGGTCTGGGGACAGGGGAGAGGGACCTTTGCTTTTGTCTGGACTCTGTCTGGGGGTGGGAGCGCAGGGGCGTTGCTGGGTTGGGGTCGGGTGGGGGACAGGGAGAGAGAGGCCCTGGGCTTCCTGGGTAGATTCTGGACAGGAAGCCGAAAGCTCTCCTTTCATCCCTCCTCTTGTAAGGGGTTCCCTTTCTTTGTCCCTATTTCCCTTCAGAGTATGAAGGCATGTGAGTGTGGGTACACAAAGCACTTTAAGGTGCCTAGGTGAGGAGCAGCTCAGAAATGGGAAAATAGGGGACGCCTGGGTGGCTCAGTGGGTTAAGGGTCTGCCTTCAGCTCAGGCTGTGATCTCGGGGTTCTGGGGTCGAGCCCCACGTCGGGCTTCCTGCTCTGAGGGGAGTCTGCTTCTCCCTCTCCCTCTGCCCTGCTGGTGCGTGCGCTCTCTCTCTCTCTCATAAATAAAATCCTTAAAAAAAAGAAATGGAGAACAATACACTTCCTCAGTGGTGATGGCAGCCATTCTCTTAAGCCAGAGAAACGTGAGAAGGAGCAAAAGGAGCCACTGAATGCCACCCTGTTGTGCCCCACACCCATTCCTAGGCACCCCTGCAGTCTTTATGTTCGGGTCTGTATCTGTCTGTCCGGGTGTATGTCTGGGGTTACCCATGCCTCTCAATAGTTAGGAACCAGACCTGCATGGTACATGAAGAGCTGGAATTGACAGCAGGGAAATCCTCACTGTTTTGTGGCAGCACCTCTGACTTTGGACAAATTGTTTATTTGAGCAATGAGTATATTGATATATGCACCCTCCACCTCTCTTATGAAGGAGCTGAGGATAATAGGACTTCACATCCATAGAGCATTCTTTGATTCACCAGGAAGAAAAAAATTAATAAAAATTGGGAAGATGGTGAGGATCATAGGACTTTCTGTGCCTAGGAAACCTCTAAAGAAGAGTCTTCAAAATCCGTGGATATAAAGGCCCGTGTGAACCCAGGCAGGGAGTGTGGAAGGTCTCCAGAGACAGGGGTCTCTAGGGGAAACCCCAGATGCTCCAAGTAGATGCACTAACCAGTCCCTGTGGGATTTAACTGTGCTTAAGATCTCGTTGGCAGAACTTCAGAAGCCCAATGAGGAAGGTGAACGATGTAATTCAGCTGAGCCATCCTTGGCCGCTCACTGAGCTGCTAGGACATGTGAGGCGCTCTAACAGGTGAATACCGGGGTGAGAAGGGGGCACAGGCAGGGCATGCTCAGCTCTGAGCTTGGGGTCCCTCCTACCATCTCCTGCAGCCTGGAAACCAGGTCTTTGATTTATGAGCTGACTTTTGATTAAAAGAACAGCAGAAAAGAAATCTCATTTTGCCACTACAGGATAAATGGTTCACAATCCGAACTGATTTTGTTTCTTCTCCAAATGTCCCAGCGCTGTGGGAGTGTGTGCGTGTGTGTGTGTGATGGACAATGGCCCAGAGCCCCTCTCTAACACTACTTTGCTCCCAGGGCTGACCTTGCCTCTCCCTCCTGGGTCCTGCTGTGTAGTCCTAATACCCCCTTCCAGGTGTGCATCCCTACCCTCGCACCCTGGGTCACAATTTCTCTTTGCAGCTTTCCCCAGCATGTTTACTTGAAGAGAGGTTGTCAGTTCTGGTCTAAGTTGCTTGAAGAACTTTCTTTCTTTCCATCCTTCCACTATGATGATGTTTCTGTGGTCTCTGGCAAAAGATTTTATTTTGCTGGTCACTCCAAATTCTCAGGATGTTTTAATTTCCCCGAGAGCCCCTCATGCCATCCCTTTGGCACTTCCCAGGGTAGAATTTACCAGACTCACAGCCTTTGTTCTCTGGGAGTCAATCTGCTCTAATAGGACTGAATCTGACCTGGGAGTGGCCTTTCTTATGTGACAACATTTATTTACCATCACTACCCATCACCTTTAGCAATATGATATGGACTGCCCTTTTCTGTGGGTCCTACCTTCTAGAAATACCGATGTTTAGTTTGTGATTTGGAAGTGTATTTCTTTCTATCTGACAGGCTACCGGGACCGTTCAGAGTATTTTCATCCTCCCCTCCACCAGCAAGGTTTGTGGGGCCCTGTCCATTGGCTCCGGAAGCGGGAGCCAAGGGTCCTCATCCCAACGAAAGGACCCTCCCTCTGCCCTGCTATGACTTTGGGACACTATTGGAGAAGCCACTGTGAGCTCTTTGTTCCAGAGAAGGAGGGAGACTCTGTCCCTGAAACTTACTGAGAAACCTCAGGGGAACTGGCCAGCAAAAATCACTAGCTCAGATAAGCCAGAAGAACAATTGTAGCACCATGGAGAGGCATCCTGAGCCAGTGGCAGGGATTTGCGTTTGTGCTCGGTGACAAATTCTCATCCCTCTCTGCTGCCGACTCACTTTGAGGGATGAGGGCCAGTCAGCCCCCTTTGCAGGATCTCCATCCTATTTGCAGTAAACCACAGAGGGAATGAGCCCCAGCCCTCCCCCACCCTCTGTCTGCTGCTGCATTTATAAATACCCCGTCACATAATGTCCTGGTGTCAGCGTGGGGGAGGCTCACAGGGACAGAAGCCACCACTTCACAGCTAGAATGTTTGTTCCTGCCTGCCAGCACCTCAGACTAAGAGCTGGTATCTGTGGGCTCGCCCGAAAGCACCAGCTCACGCAGCCTGCTGCCCGCTACCAACCCCAGCCCTCTCCTGCACCTGCTTCTCCTTCGTGAGTTGAGGGAAGGACCCCTGTGCCCGCCACCTACATGATGGGACCAGCAGTGACATCTGCTTTCCAGCCTGTCCAAGTGGTTCTTCCCAGAGCACGGTGAGGCCCTGGGGCTGCTCTCAAGATAAGATCACTGGTGCTAAACTTGTCTTTGCTGACAGCCCAGAGCTGGGTTCCAGGGTTCCCGGCAGGCTTGGGAGGTAGTCGGCTGGGGGTGAGCCCCGCAGGGGCCCCAGCTCCTGCCTCCACCACTGTCTCTTGACAAGGGTTCCCTCTCCCCTTCCCCTTTTGGCTTCCCAGGTGCCCTGTTCTAAAGATTTGCCTCTGTGCCCACCACCCCATCCAGTTCCTGGCGGCTTAAAGGGCCAGTATAAAGCCAGGTTGGAAATCTTAAAAAAAAAAAAAAAAGAAGACGACAACAAAGACAGTGGGGAGGGGCAGTGGCACCTGGGTGGCTCAGTGGGTTAAGCGTCTGACTCTTGATTTCAGCTCAGGTCATGATCTCAGGGGCATGAGATGGAGCCCCGTGTTGAGCTCCTGCTCAGTGGGAAGTCTGCTTGAGACTCTGTCTCTCTGTCTCTGTCTCTCTCTCTTTCTCTCTTGCTCCCTCTCCCCATGCCCCTTCCTCCCCTCTCCAATTAAATAAATAACTTTTTTTTTAAAAAAAACCAGCCAGTTTGGGGGATGTGCCCGGCATCGATGAAGAAGAGTTCTGGCGCGTGGACAGTTGTCTTGCGTCGCGAACGCCGGTATTCGGCGCTGTGCTAGTCTGCCTGCAGGGAGGGCGTGAAGTTGGGTCCCGGAGCCTGAAAGAGCCCCTCTCCTCCTCACACTCCTGCGTGTCTGTGGTCTGTCGTTCTGACAAATGAGTCTAGAACTTGAAGGGTCCCAGGAACTTAGAACAAGACTTGGGAATCCCATCGTCAGGAGCCAGGGCCATCTGACACTGAAGGAGAGGGCTTTCCCGGCCCGGGAGCCGGGCCAGGGTGCAGCACAGAAGTAGCAGGTGAGCCCGCTGGGAGGACTCAGCCAGGAAGCACCCTGAGAGAAGTCCACGGTGGAGGGATGAGGGCAGGGAGCACCAGGCACCTCCCCAGGGGCCGGCTGTGAGCTTATGAGTCTCCTATTGCTGAGGTAACACATCACCACAAGCTTACTGACTTAAAACAACACGGATTATTCTCTTACAGATCAGTAGGTTGGAAGTCTGACATAGGTCTCACTGGGCCAAAATCACCATGTCTGACAGCTGCATTCCTTTCCGGCGGTTCTCCGGGAGAATCCATCTCCTTGCCTTTCCAGCTTCCCAGAGGCTGCCCACGTTCCTTGGTTCAGGGCCCTCTTTCTCCGTTTTCTTTTCTTTTCTTTTCTTTTTAAAGATTTTATTTATTTATTTGAGAGAGAGAGAATGAGAGAGAGAGAGCACATGAGAGGGGGGAGGGTCAGAGGGAGAAGCAGACTCCCCGCCGAGCAGGGAGCCCGATGCGGGACTCGATCCTGGGACTCCAGGATCATGACCTGAGCCGAAGGCAGTCGCTTAATCAACTGAGCCACCCAGGCGCCCCTCTTCCTCCGTTTTCAAAGCTAGCAACATTGCCTCTCCGTAGTCTTAGCTCCTTCCAACCACAGCTGGGAAAGGCTTTCTGCTTTAAGGACGCATGTGAGTAGATCAGGCTCACCTGCATCAGCAGCAGCGAAAGCTGATTCCACTGCAAAGGTCAAAACCACAGTTTTATCAGTCAGGGCTGGGGAGAGGAGGACAGGATGGAAGGTGAGAGAAAAGTGAGCCACTACTCCATGCTGGGCCCTTTGGTACCCAAATCTTCCATGTGAAAGTCTAGGGCCCTCACAGCAGCCCTGCGTGCTAAATGTGTTTGCTCCAGGTTTTCCCACGAGGGCACTTAAATCCAGACCCCAGAACCCACACCCTTGTGTTCCCTCTCCTTTTATGGACACAAAAGATTTGGGGTATGTGTGCCCATGTGCATTTTAGAGCTTGATTTGGTTTCCTCACCAAAAATCTAGCTTTGTGTATGTTGGGGTGGGGCTGGGGCATGTGGGGAGTTTGAGGCTCCAGAGAGGAAGCACTTGGTATTAGCATCTTGGGCAGCTCTCCTTGCTGGAAGGAAGCTTCTGGCCATTCCAGGGCCTGAGTTCTGAGCCTCAGTGAGAATCGGCCTTTTCTCCCGCTGCCTCTTGAAGTCCCTGGACTCTCACCACGAGCTTCTATACTTACAGGACTGATCTCATTTGGGCTTGTGAAAAGGAACAGCTGATGTGTTATATAATTCTCTTTCAAATGTGTGTGTAACAGTATGTGCATGAATATAGTGTGTGTATGTGTGTGTGGGGGGGTTGTTCCTGGAAAAGCTGAGAAGGACCTGTTTGCCATTTTTGATGACTTGTTCTAAAGCATTCCTCTGCCTGTCTTCTCATTCAGTTCTCCTCATGCTTCTGCAGGAAGAGGGACAGGGAAGGTGCAGTGCATGTCAGCCATGGCAAGGGAGGTTAGGAACATTGTTTGGGCTTCCTCCTGCCTCTTCCACTTTGTCACCATAAGGCACAGACCTCCCCATCTGACCTCAGCTCTTTGGACTGCTGAGATGAGAAATTTTGCCTTCAGGCTTCCATGGGATTGAGTGTGCAAAAAAACCCAACACGATTAGGAAAAGTCACTTGTGCAGAATATGGATGGCGTGTGTATAAACATCAACTTGCAACGAATAAATGGGGATGGTTTCTAAACAGAGTCTTCTAAAGATGAATTATATTTTAGATTTCCAACAATCCCCTGTGTAGGTATGAGTGTGTATGTATTAGTTAAAGCTTTGATGGTGTGAATGTAAAGATTTTCCTATCTCTGGTGTAATTACTTTAAACTTATCTTAGGCCCAGTTGATAGCAGACTAGAGTTGGGTGTGACTGTTTTCCAGAGAGTTAAAAACTAGGAGGGGCTCTTCCAGCTCATTCACACCAGGATTGATCGGGGAGCATATCCAGGTATATACTCAGGGAAGCAGCCAAAGGGCCAGGTGGAGTCTGAGTGTGTAAGTGTGTGTATGAATATGTGAGAGCCCTGTGTAATTACCTCTGATGGTATCTGCTGCATTAGGCGGACAGGTGTTTCATTAAGTTTGAGAGATTTGGAACACTTTAACTATGCCGTGGTGGGATCTTGGCATTCCAAACTGAGCAAGCAAGGATCCCACTGCCAAGAAGCTGGTTTTCTCAGCCACATGGTTATCCAAGGATAGCATATTTTACCACTTGGACACCACGGTCCTGAATGATGAGGTTATTTAAAGTATTAGAAAGACAGAAACAGTGTCCTGCCACACCACCTAGGAGCATGCTCTCTTGGCCATCACGGGAAGAGACTGGAAGTCTGGATCCCTGGTTCACCGGTTTTCCTTTGTGATCTTGAGCAGTTACCTTACCCTCCCTGAGTGTTACCTTCCCCCCTGTCTGTTGCAGACCAGAAAACAGGCTGGGGAAGTCCTTGCTGAGAGCAGCCTGTGAGTGGTTTTCAGAGCCTAGGATTGGTGGGTCACGTGGGCTGAAGCAGGACTGTAATAAGACCAAGGTCTTCCATGTGCCCCCTGCAGGGGGACAGCAAGTGATCCTGGCCTCAGGCGGAAGAACCCTGAGCTCTTGCCTAATGGGTCACCTTGGCCACAAGAGTGTGTGATTGATTCAGCTCTGGAAAAATAATGCAAACCCCAGAGGCTCCCCATCGTAGGTCAGGTAGCCTCACACCTGTTTTGGCCCCAAGACGAGCCACTCTGCAAAGCTGTGGGGGTGACTCCAGGGAGGGGGGCTGAGAGCTCCTTCCCTTGTTTGGTTATTTGCTGAGTCAGGAGACAAGCGGGCAGGCAGGGAAATCAGGGCCTGGTGGATCTCAACCCCCTTCCCCACCAATGACTTCTCAGCCTGTCTTGAAGCTTTTCCAGCTATGAAACAAGTAGTGGGCAGTTGTTTAGAGAATCGCTGATAATTCTGATGGCCAGCGAAGAGGTGGCGACAGTGCATATTTCTCAAAGAACCTCAGAAACATTTCCGCCTGGTGACTTCCCCCAACAGAAGTCTCCTGCCGACTGCCCAGAAAGCCAAGAATGTGTGAACAGGCAATCGCATCCCTGGTCATGCTTATTTGGGCTTCTTGATAAATGGTTTGGCCATTTGACTTTAAATTGCTAGAGCACAGAGGAAAACTTAGGAAGCGTTTTAAAAATTTGAAAAGGAGGGAAATGAAGAGATCAGGGAAAGGAAATGATGGGAGAGACGGAAGCGGAACCAGTGCCCTCACGGGAGGGGTTATGCCTGGAGAAGATTGCTATTGGGGTGCTGTTCACATCCTGCTGCCCCCTTTACCCACACCCATGCTCCTCAGTTAGTGGGGCTGAACCCAGTGGGGACTTAGCCATGCCTGCTCTGGCCAACATTTATCTCACACTTGCCAAGTGTGGGCACTGCTCTGGGTGATGGGCCTCTATTAATCCAATCAATTCTCCCAACTGCCCTACAAAGTAGAGATGCTTGTGATTGCCAAGAACACTTGAGGAAAGCCGGGGCCCAGAGAAGTTAAATCCAAGACTGTGTGATTAAAGCCATGGAAGCAGGATCCCCAACGCAGCGCCTGGCTCTAAGCCCATGTTGCTTGGTCTCAGGCTGACCAGAGTGTGGTCACCTGCAATGCCCTAGGGAAGCCCGCAGTCTCCCAGGGATGTCAGAGCTCACCCTCTCCTTCGTATGTCTCCCTTGGACTGAAACAGCACCCCCCGTCCCTTGCATTCTCTTTGCCCTAAGCTCTTTGGTAGCCAGGCAAAGTGATGGATGGCTCCTCCCTGCCTGTCTGGTTGATGGCTTCTTTCTCGCTGCGGGGAGAAGAAAGGCCAAGCGGTTTCTACTTGCTGACTTCCTGGGTTTCCTGGGTTGTGGACCTCCAGAACTGTGGTCTGGTGTGGCACCGTGCTTTCTACTCTCTTTGAAGGGGATACTGTCTGTCTCTATAAACTGGCATCCCTGCCTCCCTAGCCTTCTCCTCTTTTTCCAAAAATGTGCATTTCAAAAGCAGCAGATGGGTTTATGGATGATCTTCCAACCCTCCCCCCCCACCCCCACCCCCGCCACCCAGCTCCACAGGGAGAGGCTTTCTTCTCTTGGTCTTTTTGCTTTCCTTCCTTTCCCTCAAACCTTCTGCCCACGGCCCTGCCAAGTGTGTGATCACACTTTGCTCATTTGGGCTCATGCAGCCCGGGCTGACACACCTGGTCCCCGTGGCCCTGGAGAGAGGAAGAAGGGCTTTTCTGTGAATGGGACAACTTCGTGTCCTCAGTACCATAGCCGCACATGTCCAGAGAAATTCTGCGTGGTGTTACCGTAGAACTGTATTTTCCCCGTAAAGGAAACGTTGCCATTATTTGGGTGAGGAAGAGGACTTAGGTGGCTTTGCTCCAGTCCAGGGACCAAGATCCTCTTTCCCAAGTCTTCAGTCATCATTCTGCAAAGCCTCTAGGGCAAAGAGTTTGAAGATTTTAGGCAGAGAAGTCATTCTTCAAATAAAATCTTACATGGGAGCCAAACATAAAACTGATACAGATCAGGTCAGGTTGAAGTTGATGGTTGGGGAAAGTGAGGGGAGGGGGGACGTGGTTTCAGAGCTTCCCTCTCTGTCTTCCTGACGTCCCCCCAAGACTCCCGGGCACCCCATGGAGCTCAGGGAGCCCCATCCTACACATTTGCTTTATGGGTGGTCTAGACTGAATCAAGAAGTCATCCTGGTGTATGAGCTGTGTGTCTTGTGTTGTTGGAGGAAGGCCAGGGGCATGTGGGGTGGTGTAAAGGGATGGGAAGAGAGAAGGCACCTTCCACTTCCTTTGCACTCTCCCAGTAGATGGCACCTGCCCCCTCCCGGGGACTGCGTCAGGCCTGGCATGATGGTCCTTAAAGGGAAGCCAGCCCCCAAGAAATGTGTTGAGTGTGATTGTGCATCTTCTCTCTTAGCCAAGTATCTCAGAGTATGAAGAAAACAGCTTCTGGCGGGCCCCCTTTGTCTTTAGGATGAGATGTTTCCAGCTGAGAAACAGCCTTGAAGGTAGTTGCCAGCCCACATGCCAGGGTTTAACCTGCTGAGAAGGGTGGGGGCTGACTCGTGGCGATTTTCATTTTGGTAATTAATAATGGTTGTGTGGGCCAAGGTCACCTGCCTCACTACTGCCACCTTACTTAGAGACCTCCCCTAACGTTTGAATCACTTGTTACAATTTGCAAAGCCCTTTTATATGTCGCCAAACTTAAACGGCACACCCACCTGAGAAGTAGGTGTCCCGATTCGGGTTTTATAGATAAGGAATCAGTTTGGCGAGGTTACCTGACTCAAGCAAGGCCACGAAAGTAGTCAGGGGCAGGGTGGGCAAGTTCCCACCCAACAAGCAAATCTTGGATCCCGAGTCCAATGCTATTTGCACTTTTCCACAGGTGATTTCAGCTGTCCCATCTGGCAGCTCAGGTTGGGAGAGGAGCAAGATGAGGGGAGGCCCTTAATTCCAGCGGGCTCTCTGCCTCCCCTTCTAAATCTCCCACAATGCCCCTGCTTGCCTCACCCTCCTCCGTCCGCGAGAGAGAGTGGGGCTCTTCCAGCGCATATTCCCATTGTTATTTTTTGCATCTCAGCACCACGTGCATCGCTATTTTTATCCTGTACTAGAAACTATTAAGAGGGGGAGAGATGTTAATTGGTATTATTACAGCAAACTGGGTCCTAGTAACATTGCAATTCAGAGGTAAGCTCTCCACTCCCCTCCACTGCCTCTCAGGCGAAGGTAGGGATTTTATTCATTTGGCTGCCAGCCAGCACAGGTTTCTTTGGCTGGTGCGGGGCCTGTGGGGAGAAAGAAGTATTCAGGACTATGACATGTCCTGGACAGGCCGCTGGGCCTCCACTCCATGGTGCGTTTATGAGGGAGGGATGTGGGGGAGGGTGCACTGTGATGAAATTGGTTCTGTGTGATCCACTGAAGCTAGACTGGAAGGGATAGTGTGTCTGCTCAGGAAGCTCTCCTGGGGTGCAGCTTGCAGGGTCTTTGTGAGAGAATCTGGGGCATTTGTATTCATGGCCCAGCTGAAAGCAAGAGATAGCAGCCCTCACAGTCCTGTCCTCCTAAGCCAGAGCAAAGAATGCACAGATTAGAAAATACTAGCGTGAAGTGAGGCAAGTTGGGCTTCACTTCCAGAAGGAGGAAGAGGAAGGGGATTCGACGAACAGGTTGTCTGCTGGCTGGCTCCCTGGGTTCGGATCCTGACAGTTTTCCTTCCCAGCCCTGTGACCTCGAGCGAGTCTCTCATCCTCTCTGGCCTCAGCTTCCTCATCTGTAAAATGGAGCTGGTGTATCTGCCTCTCAGGGCTGTCATGGGGATTAAAGCACATTGCACACAGCACGCAGTAAGGATTCGGAAAAATGAAGCTTTTATGGTGAGATTTTTCTCACGTGCCGAGAGACTCCTGAGGGCCGAGTGGGCCGGAAGCAGTGGGAGATGGAAAATCCAGATTCCAGCCTGGTGCTGTCTGCTGACCACTCGGACCCAACCCACGGCCCATAATGTCTTCCAGAACCTCTCAGTGCCCACTTCCCTACCCCTGCTCAGCTTGCTTTCATGGCACCCTAACACTCTTATTTTTTGTAATGCTGATTGCTTTTTAAAAGTTATTGTAGCAATATATATTGTTTGTGGAAAATACAGAAAAAGAATAAATGAGAAAATGAAAATCACCTGAAATCCTAGTACCTTCTGAAAATTATTATTTTGAGACGCACACACACACACACGCGCGTGCTTACACACACTAGTGCAGGCGAAGGGCAGAAGGAGAGGGAGAGAGAATCTCAAGCAGGACTCAGCACA
The DNA here is from genome assembly GCF_011800145.1 of Mirounga leonina. Classification (NCBI taxonomy): domain Eukaryota; kingdom Metazoa; phylum Chordata; class Mammalia; order Carnivora; family Phocidae; genus Mirounga; species Mirounga leonina. The sequence goes on along the minus strand of NW_023270451.1, from coordinate 70,657,516 downwards.
GAGACCTACATGGAGCTCAGTCCCACAACCCTGAGATCATGACCTGAGCCAAAATCCAGAGTTGGATGCTCAACTGACTGATTCACCCAGGCGCCCCACCTTCAGAAAATTATTACTGATACTTGAGTATATTCCTCTGTCTTTTTTCTATAAATATGTACTTTAAATGTATATAAAGTTGAGATAATATATATACAACATATATATTTTATATCATGACTTTTTCTTGCTTTTCTTTGTGAACATGTTCCCATGTAATGAAATATCCTTCAAAAGTGATTTCTAAAGACAGCCTAGTGTTTCATAATGCAATCCTTGCTCTTCTGTTCTTTATCTTTAAGCTTTCTGGTTTTCTTTGTAATGCTTTTACTTCCTGTTTCCTTTTTATCTGTTAATTTTTGCTTTTTGGATTGGATTTTCTCTGCTTTCCCTCCTCTTGGTGATTTAGAAAGTATTCATCCTATTTAAACTTAATAGTGATTACACTTAAGTTTTTGAAAGCGTATTTAAGCCCATAAGCATCAAAGTTAAGAATTAAACAGTACAGTTTTATGGCCTTCCCTTCCTTAATTTCCCCATCTGGGCTACTATGAGCTAGGTTTTTTAAGATCCATGCTAATATTTTTTATATTATGATCATTTCAATATTCCTTCATCCCTTTCAAACATCGGTTGGCATTTCTACTATTCTGCAGTTAAAATTACACTAAGTATTCAGACAGCTCGAATAGCTTGTCATTGCTCATGTATCTCTTACCCTGGATATCCCTCACCTGTGGGTTCTCGATTTTGCCTTGTCTCTTGGTGGATCAGCGTTTGCCTTTTTTTTTTTTTTTTAAGATTTTATTTATTTATTTGACAGAGAGATCACAAGTAGGCAGAGAGGCAGGCAGAGAGAGAGAGAGGGGGAAGCAGGCTCCCCACTGAGCAGAGCGCCCAGAGGACCCTGAGAACATGACCTAAGCCGAAGGCAGATGCTTAACCGACTGAGCCACTCAGGCGCCCCAACATTTGCCTTTAAGACTTTTTTTTTTTTTTTTTTGGCCAGAAAGGGAACACTAGTAATGTAATTTATTTAACTCTTGATTGTCTGAGAGTTGTTCTATTGACTTTACATGTAAATGACAGCTTGGTTGTTGAAATTTCTTCATTGTCTCTGAGCAATGAATGTAGGAGAGAAGCCCAAGACCAGCTGGGTTTTTATTCTTTCATAGGTTTTCTTTTCCTTTTCCCTGTTTGAAGGTTTCTAGAATTTTCCATAGTATCAAAAAAGTATAGGTATACATGTTGATTTAATTTCTTTTGCATTGCATTTAAATATGCTCTTTTAATCTGCAGCCTCAAGTTTTCAACTCAGGAATGATGATGGGGATGGTGATCGTGATCTTGATGATTCTGCTCTGGGCTGTTCTCTTCTTGAAGGATTTCTTCTACCCATGTACTGGGCCCGCTGGTTTTGTTGTCTGGGCCTCTCTTTTTTTGTCACTATCATACAAGTCCTGGGAAAGCTTTTCAAGTGTATCTTTACATCTTGAACTTAATTTCTTGCAGCATGCTTTCTGCTGCTAACTGCTTTCTGTGAGGTTTTCACTGCAGTCATTCCCATAAACTTCCCTGACTCCACATCCCTCCTTTTAGATAAGCGGTGGAGGACAAACTAGGGTTGAAGTCTGGGTCTCATGCGGCCGTTATTTACACTTTGTCTACTGCTTTGGGGAGCCCAGTTGAGTAGTTGCAGAAGAGACCATGTGGGCACCTAAGCAGATAGTATTTACTCTGTGGTCTTTGAAAGGAAAAGCTCATTGACTCTTGCTATAGATACTATTTAGTTTGATTTTCTTCAGACAAAAGTCCTCTCGAATCATCCTAAAAAACAAATAAGAAAATTTTCCAAACATTCCCTTTCTTTTTCTCATTATATTAGATCTATCTCATAGGACGATATTTCTTATGAGTGTTCATCTTTTTATTTTTATTTTCTGGACCTGTAATATCCTTTTTGCTGATTTTTTTTTTCTCTGTTTGTTCAGCCTTCCACAGAGAGGTTGTATGGGGAGGTCTGGTGGGTCTACCAGAGATGAGTGTGGGCTCCATTCTGAAATGTTTAGGTTTCTAATACCTTTCTCTCACTGTCTCTGTCTCTTTGTCTGTGTGTGTGTGTGCAATTGTGTTTCACTGAAAAGTCAGTCACCCTCATAGTGAGTGACATGTGAGATTAGCAGAAGGTGGGATTCAGTCTTACCATGTTATGCAGTAAAGGAAGGAAAGAGAGACGCAGAGGGGCTATAATAGTATGATCAGTTTTGAGTTTAAACCCTGCTTTCTCGGGACACCTGGGTGGCTCAGTCGGTTAAGCGTCTGCCTTCGGCTCGAGTCATGGTCCTAGGGTCCTGAGATTGAACCCTGCATCAGGCTCCCTGCTCAGTGTGGGGTCTGCTTCTCCCACTGCCCCCAGCTGATGCTTTCTCTCTCTCTCAAATAAATAAAATCTTTAAAAAAATAAATACACCCTGCTTTCTTGCTTTGAGGCCCTCAGTCCCACTTCCCAGCTGGCAGCGCCACCTCCAGCTGTCCTGACCCGATGTGGTTTCCACCTTGGGCAAACCTTCCCTGGGGTTCTTTGGCACCTGTGGCTCTGGGAAGGCTGCATTTCTGTCATTCCAGGGATGGACTGCATGGAGCCCCAGGAGGGGGGTTGCAACACAGCCAATATGTTCATGCGGCTATTTTTGAAAACATTTGGAGAATTTATGATCTGAATTCTTGTTATGTTGTACCTGAATTGTCCATGGCCATATGCGTTCTTGCCATGGGTTTCCACCTGGTAATTCCCACACCTGGACTTCCAGAAGCAGAAGGTGAGAATGTTTACCTGCACAAAGCTGGGCATGTTTGCTGCCCTCCTGCGTGAACGTAAAATCTTGTTTGAAAGCAGCTCCCCTTCACTACATATGTTCTCACAGGCTAGCAGGGTGCGTGTGAGCGCACTTGTCGGAGCGGGGAAGGGGGAGAAAAGGAGCAGTCTGTGGGCATGCTTCTTTGCGCAAACGTGAATTGGAAAATCAGGCATTTTCAGAACTGAGTCAGCTCCAATTATCTGTACTTCTGAAAAAGAGATATGATGCAGATGATGGAAACCAGCAGACAATGTACAAAAGACTTCTACTTTGTTTTGGGATGCTTGATAGTAAGTGCGGAGGAGCCTGCCAATTCACACCGGGCTCCTACCGCTTACCCCTCACAGGCTGCCCCTCGGGTCTGTGCTTACTCGGTGGCTGTTAAAGCCAGGCTACATTCTGTGACCTGCTGCCCGTGGGCCTGAATGTCGGCCCCAGGGGGTGACAACAGGAATTGCAAGTACCCGAGGGGCATAAGCCACACACAGAACCTCAGGACCGGACCCCCACCCATTTTCTCCTCGGGGCATCACTCACACCCCTTGTGCTTCACCTGGAAGAACCTCGCAGCATCAAATTTCCTCCAGCCCACTGACTGCTCCTCAGCCTGTCCCAGATTCTTCCCTGTACCACCAAGGGTCTATACGATCACTGCATTCCACATTGACTGCCATTCAGTTTGCTCCCAGCTTCTCTTGAAGGCTAGGTGATGACCAAGGAGGTTGAATTGCAAATAATAAAAGAAGGTGGGAAAAATCTTTCCCCAAACAAACAAAAAAAATCGTATCGGTGTTGGAAACAACAGCAACACCGCATTTAAGTTCTTACCCTGGGCTACCTCATGCTGTTTTTAAATTATGGGCTCTGTCCCAGAAAACTGTCTGCTCAGGAGAATTCGTCCTCCGATTTGCTGTCTTTGTTCAGACAGGCAGCCCAGAGGGTCCAAAAGCTTCTGGGGCGCAGGGCAGGCGGCAGAGGCGCCGGGCTCTCTCATTTGGTCACGCCATGTAAATGTGCATGCCTCACCTGGGCCCACATAGACGCTTCCTAAGCTGCATATTTCAGGGCTGTAATTGAATCCCGGGTCCCCACAACATTATCGACATGAAGGGGAAATGAGGGCTTTGCACATTCCTAGAGATGGGATTACGGTACCGGGCGGCCTCTGTCTGCTGTGCAGGTCCCATTGGGTGCTCAGCGCAGCTCTCGGCCATAGGCAGCCTGACGAGAGGGTGGGCTTGGCGCTGGCCTGGCTTCCCAGCCCGGGGTTTCTTGGGTAAACTTGGAACTGAACCTCCATACTCATGTGAGAAAGTGTGTTCATCGTAAGTGTGCACCTTGGTGACGTGTCACATATTGAACCCCTCCCTATAACCTGTACCCAAATCAAGAAGTAGAACACTCCCCATTCCCAGAATCCCTCTTATGCCCCCTTCGAGTCGCTCCTCCCACCTCCCCAAGGGCAGCCACCCTCCTGACTCCTCAGGGCAGAGGGCAGGTTCTCCAGTGTTTCCTTTATGTAAATGAAATCAGATGGCACACACCTTCTTGTGTCTCATTTCTCTTTCCCCGCTTTATGTTTATGAGATTGAGCCATATCACTGCAAGTAGGTGGAGTTTGTTCATTCTTGTGGTTGTATAGCATTCCATTGTGTGACCATACTAAAACGTATTTTTCTATTTTCTTGTCGATGAGCATTTGAATGGTTTCCAATTTTTGCCTTTTACGAACAGTGCTATTCTTAAAACTCTTTTGTATGTCTTCTGGAGACCATAGATTCACGTTGCTCCTGCAAATGTACCTAGGAGTAAAATTGTGGGGTCATTGCATGCTTTCAGCCTTAGTAGATACTGCCAAATATAGACTAGATATTTTTAAGGGGCTTTTTAGTTGTGGGAGGCTGGCTAATATCCTCACTGGAAAATAACAGAAAAGCATAGCTTTTTCAGACAGTACAGCATAGTGGGTTTCAGAGGGAGAGAGACCTGGTGTATTAATTCAACAAGTGTTTATTGAGTGTCCAGTGTTTTAAGTGGCTGCTATAATGAATTACCACGTAGTTGGTGCTTGAGACAACACAAGCTTATTCTCTTACAGTTCTGCAGGTTAGAAGTCTGACATGGGTCTCTGTGGACCGAAATCAAGGTGTCAGCAAGCCCATGCTCCCTCCAGAGACTCTGGAGGGACATCCCTTTCCTTTCCTTTTCCAGCTTCTAGAGCTGCATTGGCTCACACCTCCTTCCTCCATCTCTAAGGCCAGCAACCTAGCATCTCCCAATCCTACTCTGCTCTGTCTCTGCATTGTCCTCTCCTCTGGGTAGTGAAGTCTCCCTCTACTGCCCTCCTACAAGGACACTTGTGTATGCATTTAGGACCCACCCACATAATCCAGGATCATCTCCCCATCTCAGGATCCTTAACTTAGTCACCTCTGTGAAGTCTCCTTTGCTATGTAAGGTAACATCCACAGGCTCCAGGGATCAGGACCCAGATACCTAGCCATCACTCAGCCCCCCACACAGGGAGATGCCATCCACTCCTGATTTTTCCCATGTCATCCACAGAACCACCTTCGTGGATCGGCAGCCTCCCACATCACAAAGCTGCCCAATGGTTCTGCTACTCTCGATGATTATTATTGCACTGTGGGTAAAAGTTGATGGGTGGGACCAGAGAAGTATATTTAAAGGATAGAAGATAACATTTGTTTCATCAAATTGTAATTTACTTTCAGTGGTAATAAAGACTTTCAAACGGGTAGGAAGAAAAATATCAAAATGCAAGGCACCGTAAGTGCAATGCGGGATCTCAGATTGGATCCTGGGACAGAGAAAATGGACATTAGTGGAAAAACTGGTGAAAACCAAATATAAGCCTATAGTCTAATTAATTTTGTTTCAGGAATTATACCATGGTTATGCAGGATGTTAGCATCAGGGGAAATGTGGTGAGGGATATGCAGGAACTCTATTATCTTGGCAATTCTTCTCTAAATCTAAAATTACTTCAAAATAGAAAGTTAGAAAAAAATGCAAGACATCCACTCAGGTACGGTAGAAAAGCCCAAATTCTATGTGACATAGGAGATAGAGTCCCATGTTGGCAGAATGAATTTAGAAGATCCAAAGGGTAATGATGAGATTTACCAAAAATATAACCACTGGGGGTGCCTGGGTGGCCCAATCTGTTAAGCGTGTCAGCGTTCAGCTCAGGTCATGATCCCGGGGTCCTGGGATGGAGCCTCGTGTCGGGCTCCCTGCTCAGTGGGGAGTCTGCTTCTCCCTCCCCCTTTGCCCCTCCCCACCCCCCGCTTGTGCACATGCTCTCTCTCTCAAATAATAAAATCTTAAAACATATATATATAAAACCACTGAAGTATGAATGGAGATTGGTGAGTGTGAGACCAGTTAAGATGATGCTTGTTATCTTGACGGGAACATTTGGGTCATCAGTAGCACCTCCCCAGTGTCCCTGGAGAAGCTGGACCTGGGGCCCCGGGTGCTGCTTGGGTGTGAATGGAGAGGGGCCGGCCTTCCGCCTGTGATTGATTCATCAACTCCCCCGCCCCCCCCAATCCGTTCCTGGCCCATCTCAGGGCTCAGTCTGTTAAGAGCTCCCCAGTGGCTAGCCAGCTCACAGCTGAGTTGTTATCTTCCTGCACACACTTATCTGGGCACGGTTAGAGATTCCTAATAAAATTTGTCACTGACTTTAATCCCATCACTGGCCAGACCCGGTGATTAGCCCCTTTGGTTGTTTTGGTTTTGCTCTGTACCTCCAGCCTCTTCCAAGGAAATCGGTAGAGATACAAGTTCACAGAGGGCTCTTGGCCCTATAGAAAGAGAACAGAGAAGAAGCAAACCAGGACCATGAATAATTCTACAATAATTAGAAACAAAGGGCTTAAGTCTCCCTCCTGCCCTCTGGTCCACCCCATTTCAGGCCCACGAGGGACAGAAGCAGGAGAGGGGGATGTCTTCTCTTGTCTGTGCTGTGAGCTACAGAGGCTGGCCTCACTTCTGCGCCCTTGACAACTCCCCATGCCCCCTGCCTTCCTCCTTGGTCTCCTGAGATGGGGAGGGGGTGATGGACAGGTCTGGGCAGGGGAGAGGAGGCTCTTAGCTCACCTGGAGCTCATGCACCCACACCCCGAAACTGGCTATGGGATTTCTGGGCCACATTTCCCCTCCCCCCTGCCAAGCCCCATGGAATGTCTTGGCAGACTTCTGGGGTTGTATAACTTACCTCCACGCAGCTGCATACTTGATGCACAACTTTGAAGCCCAGAAAGAGAGTGGACGTGGAGAATGCAAAGAGGAAATTCTCTCAGGCGCATGTTCACTCGGCAGATAGACGGGGGGTGCCCCCACCAGACATGTAGACGGTACCTGGTGTGGTGTGTGTGTAGGGGAGGCGTGAGTACATTGAGATATGTCATGTGTCCAGGTGCAAATGCGAACATCCCCCCACTGTGTGTGGGGGTGTGTGTGGGGTGGTATGGACAGGGGCACGCTCTTCCACGAGCTGGCCCTTCTTCCCAGTTCTTGGGGTTCTGCTCTGCCGCTCAGCTGCTAACTTGCCTTCCCTCTCCTTCCCTCTGCGCCATCCTGAGAGTCAGGTGCCCCTCCCAGCTCCTGAAGGTAAACCTGTTCTCTGTAAGTCTGTGTGTTGTCTCAGTTCTGGAGTTTTCCCTTCTCCGCTGTCGGGGCTTCATGCTCTGTCTTTGGACACCTGCCAGGAGGGAGGCAAACACCGGAACGGCAGGGGTGGCAGGTACCTGCCATGCTTGTGTAGGCAGAGCCCGTGTGAGACTGGAGGCAGGCGGCCCGGAGGCAGCCAGCCAGCACTGCTCTCAGAACTGCCTGGCTCCCTGAGGTCCTGCTCTCTGCAGCTGGGAGCTGGCACCTTTGTAGCCTCCAGCCGCTGCCCAGGGCAAAGATGCCAGAATCAGCCGCAGGAGCTGGGGGAGGGGGGACAGCTCACCCTGGGGACAGGAAGAGGTCAGCCGTGAGAAAGCACCGAGAGCAAGGTGGCTGCCACAGCAGAAATGTATCGTCTCAGTTCTGGAGGCTGGGAGTTCGAGATCGAGGTGTAGGCAGGGTGGGTTCCTTCTGAGGCCTCTCTCCTTGGCTCGTAGGTGTCCCTCTTCTCTCTGTGGCCTCCCCTCTACACAGTTCTGTGTACAAATTACCTCCTCTTATAAAGACATCAGCCACATTGGATTAGGGCCACCTTAATGACCTCATTTTAACTTAATTACCTCTTTAAAGACCCTATTTCCAAATACAGTCACAGTCTGAGCTGGGGTTAGGACTTCAGCATATGAATTTTAGGGACACAGTTCAAGCCATCACGAGGACGACTCTGCCTCCTGTCTGTAGACCCATTTCCTAGCTAGCTTCAGGCTAGAGCCAGGGAGTGCCCCCCAACAGAACCCTAGCTCTTTCTCCTGCATGGGTGATAAGGCAGCTTTCGGTCTGGCGGCTTACAAATTGCAAAGAAAACAGAGTGGTTTGGGGGGGCTATTTTAATAATTTTGGATCAGGAGAAGGTAATGCAATGTAGTGGCAAAAGTGATAGCTTTTTTCCACGAGACAGTAGTCGTGTGGCCTTGACCAACTTACTTTACATCTCTGAACACGTTTTTAAATCTACACAGTGGGGCTGTTGCAGGGCTTGAGATAATGTGCATGAAACGTTCAGGGCAGTGCCTGGCACTCAGCAGGTGCTCAGAACTCCTTCGCCTCCCTTACTTTTAGTTATGGCACTGGTGCTCCCACCATATCCTGTAGGCCGGATAGTATGACAGATGCTGAACCCCAGGAGCTCCCGGCAAATGCCTGCTGGCTGCACAAGGGAGCTGGGATGAGGGATGCTGAGTGCAAGGTGCAGACCTAATTCTGCTGCTTCTGAATGAACCACACTCAAATGTCATCCCTGCTGATGGAGGGTCAAAGATAAAAACCTCTGTACAGAAATGGTTCTTTTTTCATTGAAAGCAATGCCCAGTCTCAAGGGGAACTTTGAACACCAAATTTGAAAAAATAAACGCTCAAGGGCTGGAAACAAAAAGGAATGGAGTCCCTTTTCCCTAGAGGGCCGGCGGTCAGACTTGAACACGAACCAGAACCACCTGGGAGGCTTGTTAAAACACAGATTGCCGGGCCCCACCCCCAAGGTTTCTGATTCAGGAGACTCCGGGTGGGGCCTGAGAAGTTGCCTTTCTAACAAGTTCTCAGGAGATGCTGATGCTGCCCGTCCAGGGACAACACTTGGAGAAGCACTGATGCACAGTATTAGTCCCGGTTTAGGGTCCATATCACCTTGTTTTCTCCAGTCTGTTCCGTCTTTGCTGTAGTCCTGGCTACCTGAACGGATTTCTCTGTGCTTGTCCTGGGGGATGCAGGGGTGAGGAGGGCAGGCCTGTCGAAACTTCTCCATCCTCTCCCTGATTTGCATAGTACTTTTCACTTGTTAACAGGCAACTATTTCTTCGGCTTTTATCCCTCTTCCCTTTTCTCTTTTTACCCCTCCTTCGTGTTTGGGCCTCCGGGTATTTCACCGTGACTGAGGAGTAGAGCATAAGGATAGAGGCATACAACTCCCTCGCTGCAGCCCGTGCCGACCCCGGGGAGAGAGGGCAGATGCAAAAAGAGCATCTCTCCCATCACCATCCTCATCTCCTTTACCCCATGTGCCTCTACCCCAACACATCAGTTCCCTGGCCCCAATTCCCTAATCACTTCGCCAGAGTAAATAATTGCTGGCACGTGGTGACCCAGGGTCATAGCCAATGGAGGAAGGTAATTAGGGCCTTCACTTCTGACCATTTTGGGAGAAGTCTCCAGCTGATACTTGTGTCTCTGATCCCTCGTGCCGATGTTCATGTCCTCCCTCAGGCTCCCCTTCGGAGACCGGAGAGCTTGGGCTGGAATAGAATTGCTCGTGAGCAGAGTCTTTCCCCACAGAAGGGAGAGGGCAGAGCGTCCTGTGCCAGGGAGCCGGCAGCATGGTCCTCACACCTTTCATGCCACCCATCATAGTGTGTAAGTGCTCTCTCATGACTCTTTCCAGGACGGATCTGAGACTAGAGACTTGGCCCGTGCCCTGTCTTTCCGGATGGCCCAGCACCATGTGGACACCCTTGTTGTTTTCAGTGTTCCAGCATCTTCTTTTTTACCCATATGCCTTTGGAGTCCTGCCGATGTGTGCTTGGGAGAGGTGGGCATGCTCCTGGCTTCCTGGGCTGGGAAGGCCTGAGGAGCTTGAAATGTGGTGGGTGGGCTGCGGCAGTGAGAGGCAGAAGCCTGGCCTTTTATTCCTGCCTCTTCCATCTCTGGCTGCTGGCGCCAGGATGCCTTGCTGGGGCAGAGGATGACAGATAACTGCATTCCAGGTTCTTCTGGAAACGTTCCCTCTCAGTCAAAGCAGGGGAGGAAAACATCTTCTTGACTTTACTCTAACTCCCCAAGCTCAGCCAAGACTTGAGACAAAAATAAACCTGTGACTACTCCAAGAGAAAAGGCCAAGAATCTCGTGTGTGTCCTTCCAGCATGCCTTTTGGGGATGGGGAAGGGGCTGTTGAGGAAGGAAGTGGGCAGTAAGTGATGTCAAATTTCGGTGTATGGGGCTTTGAGCCCCATTTCAGAAGAAGGTCTATACTAAGCCTGAGAGAAACAGGAGGTTTCTTGATTTAAGAAAAGGAGGCTCATGGACTGTCATCTCAAGGAAGGTCATTGCTATAAGAAACTTGCACAGCCCCGCATCGCACCCCTGTGCATGGGTGCAGATCTCAGCCTGGTATGCGTGGTCGGTTCTAGGCCACTGACGCAGCTGAAGAGTGTGAGCTCGTTCTCACTCTGTCTTAAAGGGCCTGGCCACTTCCCTTCCTGGAGTCCCCCTGGGTCCAGGAACCACGCTGTCCCCTCCTTCTTCTCTTAGGCTGTGCCCTTGACTGCTTACCCCACTATTCTCCCCCCACATGGTGCATCAGGCACAGCGAACAACAAAATATAAGCCTCCCCTCCCCCCTGCAAAAAAAAAGAAAGTTTTTTTCTTGCTGCAGGTCAGTGCAAGAGAGTCCTCTTTAAAATTTTGATTTGGGAATAGGCTTCAAGGTTGCTTAATATTTGTTCTATACCTGTGTATTGCCATGTATTATAAATTTCCCCAACTGTCTAAGGGCTGGAACTGTCTGTCCTTACAGATTCTCCTCCACAAACATATCAGCTGCTCAGCACATCAGTTATTGTTGGGGGAATGTGATGCTGACCCGCTCCCTTCCCGTGGTGACCCCAAGAAACCTTACGGCAGGGGCGCAGTGAAAAGGGAGCCCAAAGCGCCACCTCAGCCAGAAGCACCTAGAGGTGGAATCAAGCTGCCCCACCCCCCACCCCGCACCCTGCTGTTCACCTCACCGGGTGAGGACTTCCAGATCAGCATGGGTGGGCCTCGGCTATGAAGGGTGAGCCCTGACTCCACCTTGCCTTTCTTACCCAAGGTCTCCTGGAGGTCTGGTCAACTGCCATTTAAAAATAAAGGGGGTGGGTGTTGGTGAGCCGGGACCTACCCTGAGTTAGCAACGAAGACAGCCCATACCTCGAGTGTGGGGAGACAGAAGAGAACGTAGCCTGGGAATCTTTAGGCTTGAGTCATCTCATTTTTGAGACCTCCAAGCCTTGGGCGGTAGAGTGCTCAAAGACTGGGTCCCTGTCTGGCTCCCTGAGCCATGAAGTGAGAGGCCGAGGATCCGACTTGCCCGCCTGGGCCGCTCTGGTTTTCCAACTTGCCCAGAGTTAGCTCCAGGCCAGAGTGGAACAGCACCCTAACTCAGGAACATGCAGAGATTATTCTGGAATTTCAGAGAGAGGGATGAGAGGCTTTCTGTGGAGGTTATGAGTCCAAGCGGACAGCACGTCTGCTCATTGGCCATTGGCTCTAGGGCAGGCTGAGCAGTTTCCTCCAGCTCCAAGGGGGCTGCACTGAGGGGAGGGCCATCCTTTCTGGTCCCTCAATTATCTCTGGTCCCTACAGCCACCCTGTGGGGAGCAACTCTCCTCAGTGGCCAAGTGATGGAAGAGTTGGCGGGGGGAGTGAAGTGAGCATGATCACTTGCTGCTGATAGAACAGTAATGAAATTAATGGGCAGTTAGAGCTGCCCCATTAACAGTGGAGTTGGTGTGTCAGAGGCACTTCGGGCATCAGTCCTCCAGATGTCATCCTGGGATAGACATAGAGCTGCTTAGTTGTCCTACCTACCTTTGTGGGAAGACCTACCTGCTCCCCAGAAGGCGCACTCCCTTCCCTTTGGAAACCTGGTGTGCGCACCCCTCACTGGGGAGACGTGGAAGGTCAGGGTTTTGCTAGGGTTGTTTCTGAGGCCGGTGAGAGCTACACGACATAGAAGCATTATATAGAAGCATTACCTAGCTGCTCTGAGCGCCAGAGAGAACCACAGCCACCCGGACCTGTATTCCAGCCCCATCTCTCTTAGTAACTTACTGTGTGAGCCTGATCTACTTACATAGCCTCTATGGATGCCAGTTTGTTTGTCTGTAATGTGGAGGGATCCTATGGAACAGTCATCTTCCTTCCTGGAGGAGGGAAGGGATTCAAGATGAAAAACAGGAGTGGGTGTCCAGGAAAGAAATGGACAATGTGACTGAGAAGCATTTCATCCGGTGTCCTTAATCTGGAGTCATTGGCCTGGGGCCCCCCTCTGGGCTTTTGGAAGTTGATTAACTCTATGAAGTTGTCCATAAAAAAAAATGGATGAGTGAGCATTTTCCAGAATTTTTTAGAAGATTCCGAGCGAGGTCTTGGCCCTTACAAAGTGAACCCCCACTGGCAGCTTTGCGTGGGAGCAGCCTGGACTTCAGCCACTAGATTGGGGAGGACAGGCCTCCCCTTAGAGGCAGCACCCCCCTCAGCAAATTTGGCCTCTTGTCCAGCAGATGGAGAGAGCCTTGCTTCTGGTTCTGGGTGAAGCTCTTAGGGTAAGATGGAGAGGCGTGACAAGTGGAGGTAGTCACTTGTGACAGGGGACTCAAGAGAAGGACAGATTTCCACATGAGGTGCATTGGCCTTCTCACCCGTTGGTAGGAGCAGAACTGGGACCATGAGACCAGCATGTGTCCCTTAATATCCCTGGGCGCTGGTTTCCCTGAAATGGATCAACTGTGGTGAGAAACATTGATCAGGCAGGAGTTTTGGGGAGATGGCCCCTCCTAGCTTCTGAACCTGTCAACAATTCTTGGCTGGCTGGACTTTGCATTGTCCTTATTTGTGGGTGTTCCAGGTGCAAAGCCAAACATTGTCAGGGACCAAGTTGCCAGGTTACCTAAGACCCGCAGTGTCAAACCATATGGCTCTGAATAAGGGGCCAGATGCCTGGGAAACTATGGAGAAGGAGAACAGTCAACTATGCAATGTAGGAATGAGGTAGAGAGCCCTAGGCACAAGCCCAAATGAAGTGACAAGGTCAAGCTTATGCCTAACCAAGTATCTGTCTATCCAGCAGCTGATTTTTCACTTTGCTGGAGGAAAAGGATTTGAGAAGGGTTGACCTCTGATCATAAGCCAGGGGTTTGCCACCAATTCAATTCAGTTCAAAGCAATTCAATGAATAAACCAAATATTTGTGAATTACCTGTTATGTCTTCAGTACCTTACCAGGTACTATAAGAAACAAAAGGCACGATCTCTGCTTTGATGAGCTCATCAGTTCGCTGAGGAGAATAAACATTTTAGAAGGAATAGCTGGAGGGAACCACGGCTGGGCTATGTACAAATGTGCATCAGGAATTCAGCGTGTGGTTAAGAGCTCTTTGCTATTCTTATATACCTCCAGTTCATGGTTTCTAAGAAATTAGAGAATCCAGAGTCCCTTATATCTTTTCACCCTTTTCCATTCTAGGTCTGAAAACGTGACCAATGACTGTTTTCATCAGGGAATAGGTGACATATGGGTGCTGAGGGAATGAGGTTGTGTCTGGTTAGGAGATGAGGAGGTGTGGTTGTCTGATTGGAGGTTGCTGTTGCCAAGAGATCAGAAAGTGTGGATTCCTTGAGTTCCCTCCATCTCTTCCACCTTGTTCCACCCTTCCTATGTCTTCTGCCTCTGTCTAAGCTGACCACATGATTGGACACCCTTTTCAGTAAACCTCCCATTCTCCAGAGGGGGGAAAAAAAGCCCTCATTTATAGCATATGCCAACTTCTGTGGTGTCAATACCACTGTGGTGAGCTCAAGCTGCTTTAACAACCAGATCACGAAATTCCTAAACAAGTAATAATCAGCTGTCCTGAGCTGGCAACAGCTGGCTCTAGCCCACCACTCTCGGCTCCGATCACCCTGTGGATCTGGTCGTCACTGACCGCTTCATGGAGCCCTCGGTCCAGATCTTATTGGAAGAGTGGTGGCTTCCATGAAATACCAGCTGAGCACCTGCTGGGCGGCATCCCGTGGGAATGGGACATTCAGGGAAGAAAATGGAGCTCTATTTGGTACCTCAAAATCCACATAATTATCAGAGGCAGAAACTGAACGCTGAGAGAGACAGGGTCTGTGTGCTTGTTTGGGTCTTTAAACTTAGAAGATAAGCCTATCTTTTTGAAATATGCTGTATGGTCTGGACAGAAGGCTGGCTTAGATGACCTCTGAGGGTTATTAAATGTGTTGTTAGAAAACTTTTAATTATGTGAAGTGTTCTGATGGACTAAGGGACTAGGGCCCCTCTGTTTGCAAGATGGTAACCTGGTCACCTTCCTACCCCTTTCACTGAGCCCATCTTCCTCACACCTTCCAATCCATCTTGCTCCAGGGTAATCTCCTTCCTCATCCACAAGAAGACAAATTACCCCAGGTCTGGTTGAGACGAGATCGGGCGCATTCAGGGTGGTATGGCCGTAGAAGACAAATTACCCCAGGTCTGGTTGAAAACATCAGTACTTAGGAGGTCAGAACTCACCTGGTCCCACCTCACAGGGATGCCTATTTCCTGCAGTTTCCCCCTCATTCCCCTCCAAGCTGAGAGCCCTGAAGGATTGAGGGAGGAGAGCCTACCCATCAACTGGATAACGGGAACCAAGTCCAGGGGGTGCTGAGCACCTGTGAGCAGGGGAAGAGGGAAGAGTCCAATTCAGCTTCTCCAGGTGATGAGCTATTCCATTCTGAGCTCCAGTGGGAACCTGGCCGGCCAGCTGAAGGTCTCTGAGGGGGAAATCAACCAGAAATGTCAATCAGGCAGTGGAGCGGGACCAGAAAAATCGATGCTGAATTCCAGACGCCAGGAGGGCAGGAGAGGGAGGATGGAAGGATGAAATGAGAGCATTTGTTTGCAATTCTAATATAACAAATCAACAGATCACCAGGCAAAGATGCCTAATGAAAATGCACATGATGGATGCAGGTGGGTGGAGAGAGGAAGGAGGGATGGAAGGTCCAGGCACAGGCCTGCTGAGGAATTCAGAGGTATCGGTGTCCACTGTGGTCCTGCTGCCAAGAGAAAGGGCACCCAGACCGGCTAAGCTGAGGCTGCAAGCCCAAACTCGCCACGTACTCCTCGTGTGGCCTCGGAGCAGTTACCTCACCTTCCGGCTCCTTCATTTCCTTTTCTGGAAAAGGGGGCCATCAGGAACACCCACCAGGTAGGGCTTTCATGAGGATAAAATGAGGTAACTGGGAGAGCTGATGTTTGCTATATGGAAACAGCTATTATTTATTTTCTTACTTAAAACACCCATCATAGTGCCTGGTGCATAAAGTTAACTCCCTTGGCCCCTCGGGGCAGACTGAAGGAGGCTGAAGAAGATGGAGAGGTTGGAGCCCAGATGTCACCATCCAGGCCTTGTCAGGGCCTTCACTGGGTTTCCTCTCTGGGCCTCTCAGATGGAACCAACACATTCCAGTCTTCTCTAATCCTGCTTTCAAATCTCCTTCTCGTTGTACGATGTGGGACAGACATTTAATAGCACAGGGTCTGGACTTCCTCGTGTGTAAAGTGATGGCAATGGAGCCTAGCTCAGCAGGCTATTGAGGGGGTGAAATGCAAGGAATTCTGGGAAGGTCCGTTGTTCTTAGCTAACCTTTAGTGACAGGTATGACATGTAGTCTCTGATTTGAGCAGGCTACCTGCATTATCTGATTTAGCCATTAACAACTGTAAGGAATTCATACTGTTGTTCATTTACGGTTTGGGGAGATGGGGAATTAGTTTGACTAGTTATGCCCGAGACTACCCCTGCCCATGTTGGCCTATCCCCAGTGGTTGTCCTACCCAGGGCCTTCTCTTCCTCCATCTGAGCTGGTGTGCTCTTCTTAACATGGTGCAGAGCTGAGGTGGACACATCAGGGAGATAACTCAGCTTTCAGAGCTGGGCAAACAATCCCCTTCATCAAGAAGTACCTGGGAGTTTTTCCCCTATAAACGTGGCCTTGATTTTTACCAGCTTATCATGTGAGCCTGAGAGACTATGTCAACCACATCAGAAGGCAGAATCTCTCTCTCAGGGAGAGCCCGGCAGAGTTCCCAGTGAGAAGAACTTCCTGCCGTCCTTCAGGACCACTCAGAGCACCCTATCCCACTGCAGGGGGTCAGCACAAACTCTGAGGAGATCCCCAGAATTTCATTTTCATGTTTCTCTTTCTTTCCTTATAGACAGAGAAGTGAGGTCTTTGAATGGTTTGGCCACGCAATCAGGCAAGATTTTCCAGACCATATATTTGCCCTCTTTTGACACCCTGGCAAATTTTCAAAGCCTTTTGGGTGTGAAAAGTGCCATTATCTCATGGAACTGGAGGGTATTATGCTGAGTGAAATAAGTCAATCAGAGAAAGACATGTATCAGATGACCTCACTGATATGAGGAATTCTTAATCTCAGGAAACAAACTGAGGGTTGCTGGAGTGGTGGGGGGGTGGGAGGGGTGGGGAGGCTGGGTGATAGACACTGGGGAGGGTATGTGCTATGGTGAACACTGTGAATTGTGTAAGACTGTTGAATCACAGACCTGTACCTCTGAAACAAATAATACATTATATGTTAAAAAAAAAAAGAAGAAGAAGAAGAAGAAGAAGAAGAAGAAGAAGAAGAAGAAGAAGAAGAAGAAGAAGAAGAAGAAGAAGAAAGAAGAAGAAGAAGAAGAAGAAGAAGAAGGAAGAAGAAGAAGAAGAAGAAGAAGAAGGAGGAGGAGGAGGAGGAGGAGGAGGAGGAGGAGGAGGAGGAGAAGAAGAAGAAGAAGAAGAAGAAGAAGAAGATAGGAGGAGGGGAAGAATGAAGGGGGGGAAATCGGAGGGGGAGAGGAACCATGAGAGACTATGGACTCCGAGAAACAAACTGAGGGTTCTAGAGGGGAGGGGGTGGGGGGATGGGTTAGCCTGTTGTTGGGTATTAAAGAGGGCACGTTCTGCATGGAGCACTGGGTGTTACACGCAAACAATGAATCATGGAACACTACATCAAAAACTGATGATGTAATGTATGGTGATTAACATAACATAATAATAAAAAAATGCCATTATCTCTTCAGAAGTGAGTGTCCCAGTTTTGTAGGGGTGATGTGTGCTACAGAATAAATATTTGTGTGTCCCCCTCCCCACCGTGCCCAAAATTCGTAAGTTGAAAGCCAATCTCTAATGTAGTGGTATGTGGACGTGGAGCTTTGGGGAGGCGATTAGGTCATGAGGGTGGAGCCCTCATGAATGAGAGTAGTGTCCTTATAAAAGAGGCCCCACAGAGCTCCCTGGCCCCTTCTGCCTTATGAGGACACAGCAAGGAGAGGGCTGCCTATGACCCAGGAAGTGGGCTCTCACCAGTGAATCTGCCAATGCCTTGACCTTGAACTTCTCAGCCACAGCTGTGAGAGAGAAATTTCTATAGTTTATAAGCCATTCAGTCTATGATATTTTGTTATAGTAGCCCAAATAGACTAAGATAATACAATAATTGCTGCTTCACACCGTGGAGATACATCATTTACGTACTGTCACCCACGGCAATAGGCAACTAGACGTATCTGTGTGTCTGAGGTGTGTTCCATGGACGCCCCACGGGGGCTCTGGTGAAAGCTGAATGAGTGGACACCGAGGCAGGCATGTCTATTCAGTGGCCACGAGGAGAGGGCTCCAGAAACTTGAGAGAGAAAATCGGATGGTTTGGTATGAGTTACCCCAGACAAAACTCTTCTCACCTGCTTCAGAAATAACAGAAGAAGGGGCAGGTGACAGGTTTGGGCTATTAGACTCCAGGTATAAGGGTAGATGTCGTGAGGTGATATGGTTGGCCAGGATCAGGGAGTTAATGAGAGCCAAGCTTAAGGAGAGGTCCTTTAATGGGCCTGATGGTGCTAGTTTTCACTGTATGGGAGCAGAGATGGTGACTGTCAGGTTCTTCTGAGCTTCTAGAAAAATGAATTAGCATGGCCACTCTGTAGGTGGTGAACAACAAAGCCCTGAAATGTGGGGAAGGCAGAACATGTGTGTGGTCCAGTGATCAGTGCCTCCCCACTGATAGGCACAGCCTCACTCAAACCCGACAATCCATTCCACCTCATACCAACGTAAACCTTCATGCGGATGTGCACCAAGCCTCGTGGGGTTCCTGGAACTTATGTCCCTTTACCAGATGCCACCTGTCACTCAGGATGCTCAAAATGCAGCATATGGGCCTCGTTGTCCAGAAGGGAGTTAATTCCTGAAAATATATCTGAGAAAAAGGGCATTGCGAAGAGGGTGAGGTAAGTGTTTGGTTCGATTTCCAAACCGAAGAAGAAAAGTATGCGTGGGAGAGAATTTCAAAATAAAAGTTTCAGATTCTAGAAAAAAATATATTAACGAGGGCCAAAATTTAGCAAGAGAATGCCCTTAGGTTCACCTGAATGTTTTAGATCTGGCGGCATTTGGAAGCAGGGCATTTGGGGTGAAGGAACAGGGTAAGGGGGTCCCCTGGAGTTCACAGAAGGGATGTGTGGCCCAGTGGATGCCTGTTTCAGCACACGGAACGCTGGGACTTGAATGGGTCCGTGGTCTTCTCTCTGCTCATTGATAGGATCCATCTATTATTGTGTTTCCTGGAACGGAAGCACACATTTTTTAAAAAAGAAGCGATGCCAGATTCGTTTTAATTTGAGAGAAGTGCCAATTTAGAAAATGAAGGGGAACCCTGGAGATGCTCCATGTTGGTCTTTGGAAATTTTCTCTGCTAAATCCTTCAGTGATAATATTTTCCCTTACATGTAATGCAGAAAAGATATAGACATGAGGTTAATTAAGAGGGACATATCTAAAGGAAGGCTGAGTGCAGATCAATCCAGGGGGAACGTGGCCATGACCACCAGCAGCATCTTCATCACCACCCTTGATTCCTATTGACTGAGGACGTGCGGGGGAACAGAGCGTGGGCCCACTGGCGGCTAGAAATCGACACGAGACACGTCCAGGCGGAGAGGGCATGGAAGTCACCGTCATGAAACCATCAGTCTGTCTTACCATTCGGAAGGAAAAAAAATCATATGCAGAGAGTCAGTAGAACTGCGTTCTGGGAAGAAAATTGCCCAGCTGACTTTAACTTCGGGTAGCAAGACTCCTCTTTCTCAAGGCTTGGGACTTTAGAATGTGTTCACAAGCAGCCCAGGGGACAGGAATGCTCCTCCAAAGAGAACACGGTGGAAGACAGATGATGCCACTGATTGGATTTGCCTTTTCTGGAGGAAAACAACCATGAGGGGAGGACAGGCTCTGAGCATCAGCAAAGGAGTATTTTCCGGGTGAGGTAACACTTCTTGCCGCTCCGCAGAATTTGGGGGCACTGGGCCTCGAGAGACACCAAAGTGTGGAAAGCAGGGACTTTGGGCATCTCCACCGAGGAGATGAAGCCTGGGGTGGTGGTCAGGTGTACAGCTGGGACATCTGAGGCTCAGCCTGTCAGAACCAACACCGTCAACAGCCACTAGGACCTTACCAGCACCATCCTGCCCAACGTCAGCCAGCCTTGGGCATAATGCAGGGGTTTGACCTCTCCAGGCCATGCCAGTCCCAACAACCTAGAACCTCAAGTCCGTCAGATCAGGGCGAGGTAGGTCCAAGGGACTCCAGGAAGAAGCCAGCCAGAAGATTCAGGAGGCAAAAGGCATTGCTTTCAGTTTCTTGCTTAATGCCTGCCTTTCATACTAAATCATAAGCTCTGGAGGCCTGGGATTTAGCCCAGGGCCTGGGGCGCAGTAGATGCTCGGGGAGTGCTTCTTAAATGCATCAAATGAGTTTGCAGAGGGGGCCTTCTCTGAGCAACAACATTTGGGAGGACAAAGGTCAGCATCTAAAAGAAAAATGAAAAAGAACAGGAAGAATCCCATGGAGAAACAGCAGATCAGAATCCAGAAAGAAAATGTAGCAGGCGGGGAAAGCTGCCCGTTCACAAAAAGTAAAAATCTTGAGGCACTCCCAAGAAGCAAGCGGGTGGAAGGCACATCTGTTAAAACTTCTGAAGATGGGTTGGGTGCTGGGGGGATGCTTCCTTCCATCTTTCCAGGTTTTTAAGCCCTTTGTTTGCTGTTTCTCTGTTTACTTCCATGCAGTCTCGAAACCACAGACTCACCTCTCCTACTGTCATCTGGGACCTCTGGGGTCCTGGGCCCCGAGACCCAGGCTTGTGCCACCAAATCGCCAACTCTTTGCTCCCGCCTGGTAACTTTTTCTCCACTCCTCGGACCATGATTTGTCCTCGCTTTTGCTCCTGGATCTCCCAGGCCAGCTCCGAAGGCCACATGTGACAATTTAGGGTCTGGAGCCTCCTTTCACCTCTGATAGATGTCTCTGATAGATGGTGACTTGAGGCCAGGAATGTCACTCCCGCAAGCAATTGGTGACATGCTGCTTTGTAAAGCAGTTGGCGCTCCTTGCCCTGAAGGGCCCTCCAAGCACAGCCCCGTCGGACCTCTGGCCTCATTAAGCTGGGTCTACCTTCGGGAACTCCCTTCTCTGACACTGAGGCTTTGTTGGCCTTGGGCAAGTCACGTGTTGAGAGACCTTTGTTCCCCTGACTGGTGGCCAAGCAATAGGATTATTATTTGACTGAATAGGTTTTTTAAATGTGGTATAGTCAGGAGAGGTATATATACATATATATATATAATCAGGATAATATAGTACTATAGTCAGGATATATATATATATATATGCTATATTTATATAATTATATATATAATATGAAATGTAAAAAAGGATGAAATAAACTCCAAAAGCAGACCTTGAAAAATAATTCCAGTCATTACTGTTTAAAAAGGTAGATCTTGGTGGCCTGAGCACACAGACAAGCTACTGTTCTTTTTTTTAAGATTTTATTTATTTGAGAGAGAGAGAGTGAGAGAGAGAGAGAGAGAAGGAGTGGGGAAGGGGCAGAGGGAGAGGGAGAACAGATTCCACACTGAGCAGGGAGCCCAACATGGGGCTCGACATGGGACTCGATCCCGGGACTCCGGGATCATGACCTGAGCCGAAAGTAGACGCTTAACCGACTGAGCCACCCAGGTGCCCCAGACATGCTACTGTTCTACATGCTTGGGATCCATGGGCAGTGTCCTGTGCTTCTGAGCATGTGTTCCTCACTTGGGGCTGTCAGTGGGAGGTAAGAGATTTCTGTGGGTATTCTCAGTTCAGTTCAGTTGAGCACGTAGGGAGGACACACGCTAGACCAGGCCCTGTGCTGGGTACTGTGAACTCAGAAAGAATTAACTGTGGCCTGAGGAGCTCCCAGCCCCACTTATAGATGGGTCTTCTAAAACAGTGTAAAGGGAAGCATCTTGTCTAGGATCACACAGCAAGCCCAGTGACAAAGCCGTGTTTAGAAATCACTTTCAGAATATGCATTTTGTGCAAGGCAGGTGAGGTGCTGTCTCATGGGGCAGAAGCTAGCTGTGGGGGAGGTGGGGGGGGATTGTCTATGATTGAGTTGGGAGACAGAGGTTCTAGCTCTGTCTCTGATGGAAACTCACCGTGTGAATGTAGACAGGCCACGATGCTGGGGTCCACCATTCCTGTGACAGGGTTAAAGAAGGTGAGTATTTGGCCCTCCAAGCCTTAGATTTTTCCATATATAAAATAGAAATAATAATGGAATGCTCACCCTCTTTACCTTACATGAATTTTAGGAAACAAAATGTGAGAATAGCTGTCAGAATATTTTGGAAAAATCAGCATATTAGCCATCTTGGTTCTGCCTCTGGATCGTTGTGCCTCGTTCCCTTCTCTACCAGGTGCCCAGTGAAGCCCTGTAAAGCCCAGCAGGGCTGCTGCAGAGAGAGTCAGACACAATTTTAAAGGCATTCTACTTATGGGGGGAAATCCCATAGCAGCCGTGAGGCCCTGACCCCAGTATACTTGGCTCTTTCCACAAACAAGTGCCTGATAATCACCCTTCATGGTGAAATATTTGATTTATTCTATGGAGGTTCATTGGAGGGCCTTTAAAAAAGGACACTGTGTAAAAACATTTGCTAGCAGCTTTAGGGAAAGGGAGAAAGAGCAGAAAGAATTACACCCACACACCCTTGGAATTGTTATCATATTAAGCCTGTTTCCATGAGTGGATGGGTTTTCTGATGCAGTTGGGGATCTTGCCTCCGGACAGTGAAATTGCTATCCTCTGCCGCAGAATAAATCACCTGTCAGGCTCTTTTAAGCAGTTTCAGGATGGTTAGTTTGAAGACAGCAGTGCACGCTGGGGAAGGCAGCCAGGGCTTGGGGTGGGGAGAGTGCACTTTCAAAAGTTGCCGGGTGCATGTCTTAGTGTTGTTTGCTGTGTCGTGTCCATCTGGCGCGATTTGACACCTGCATGTGAGAGGCAGCCACCGCAAAGAGTTGTGACGTGCCCTCCAGGTGTCTGTCTGTCTGTGCAAGACAGTGGGGAACGGAAACCAAGCCTCCCTTTTGGAACACAGGAATCCTGGCATTTTCCTGCAGACTGAAGCCCATGACTTTTGTGGTTGCGTCGTTGTAGGGAAATGGAAGACTGTAACTGATTCCTGTAAAGATGAAAGTGTGTTCTTTGGCGGTAGGGCACAAGCCCACACAGCCCCGTGCACATGCACACACACACACACACACACACACGCAACCCACAGAGTAAGGTTTTCCAATTAACTAGACAGAAGCACATTATCCTAATCCCATAAAGCTTCAGAAAGCACCACACTACTCATTCAGCTTTAGGACATTTTCTGGAGCCAAGAACCAGATGCTTCTCACCCTGGTAATCTCCCAATTGGTAAGACCTGGAGGACCACAGGTTAAAAAAAAAAAAAAAAGACCTGTGTATTAAAACATTTGCTAGTGGCTTTAGGGAAAGGGAAGCGAGAACAGAAAGAATTACTGCCACAAAGTTTGGTTGATCACCTATTGCATGTGCCTCTGAGTTCAGGGCTTGCCCCTTTAACCAGTGGTTTCCAAATGTTCGGGTTCCAGAAGTTGTTTGAGCAGAAAATGCCCCTCTCCCCACCACAAACATCTCTACCAAATGTGTTACCTAAGGTGAATAAGGAGTGTAGTCATGCATTGAATATTTGCATATGCATAGACTGATGCATATGTATGTATATGCATGTGTATAGATGTGTGTGTGTGTGTTATATGGGTAGCCAAATACATTACTTATTCATGTGTTCTAAAGCATGGATGGTCACACATTCTGGGAGACCTGTCTGCAGACAGTCTGGAGGATCTCCAGAGGCTTCCAGAGGTGACTTCTTTCTAAGGGGCTGGCCTTCACGATAGCCGAGCATGAACAAGGGGGTTCTGCATCTGCGGGCCGTGTGTCTGAAACTCCGGCACCTGCCAGTGAGCGTCAAGTGTCAGGGCAGCTGGATGTGGCGGAGACTCTTTTCTGCTTCTTAATTCCCTCCAGGCCAAAGATAAAACAAGAACTGCAGTTCTTGAATCATACCAGGGAGGCTGAATGCACCAGAGACGGTTAACATTCTTGCCGATAGTAAAGCATGTTATATGTGGTAGTAATTGCAGGTTATAGCTTGCTGCCCAGGGTAAAGGGTTTAACACGGGACATGCCAGTTCATCTCAACGCCGGTTGAAGAATTAATATGTCCACGTGCTTCCTAGAGTCATGCCACGTTAAACCTTAGACACCCTCCCATAAAAGCCTTTCGACGACTTACTGTCCGGCGGTGGCCGGCTGATTTGGGAAAAAGCTTTCGTTATATGATATGCTTACAATCAGTCATGAGGAAGATTGAAAAACAAACAAACAAACAAACATTAAACCAGGAAGAGAGTTGTCAATATTAAGCACATCGAAAGCTATACAGAATTGTATTTTTTAAAAGCATCTCTCAGGTTGTTCGTCGATATTGGGCGTTGGGCTAAGACAGGCTGATAGCTGGCAAGTGGCCACTATGGGTTACCGCCAAGGTTTGACATCAGAATCTTTGCTTTACCATTCTACTACATGATACTTTGAAATCTATGTGGGACTAATGTTGCGATTATCTGGCTACAGTTACCATTCTATGCTAATATTCCTTGTGTGGTCGGAAAGGATGCATTTGCATGTTTACCTGGGTAACGGGGACCATAGCTGGGTTGGAAATAGTAACATTATGCATCTGATACTCCCCTAATTCTGCTACCTCATTTTAGACCTTTGATGGGGGGCTGGAAACTAATAAAACAAATGAGTGTTTATTGAGCACCTAGTACGTGCTAGGTACTGTGCCCAGTGCTTTATCTGTGGATTATATCATAAAAGCAGCCCTGGGAAAGAGTGCCTTAATACTGCCTCCATCTCCTGGATGAGAAAATCAAAGCTCCAAGTGCTCACGATTTAACCAGCGTCTGTGGCCTTAACCACTTAATCTCCAGTTGCGAGGGCGTGCTTTTGGCATGGTATGTGGCTGTATGTTTGTAGGTTGGGCTGAGGTTTCCCTGTAGAGGGCACCGAAGCCGTAGCCTCCCCACGAAGGGCCCCAGGTCAAGAATGACTTCTTTTCATGCTCCTACAACTGGCGACCACACACTCGATGTGGCTCCAGACCCCGACCTTTGTCTCGCCGCCAGCCTTCCCCTCACCGAACCCTTGGCTTTGTCTTCGCTCTTGCCTACTCCCCTTTGGCTCCCTTTGTGTGTGACCGAGTGACCTCCGCGGGCAGGCTGCTCTCTCTCCACTCACCTAGACACGGCTCAGGGCGCTGGGAGCGACTGCGTTGGCGTGCGCGCCTCATCCTGGCCGCGGCCTCTGGGTTTTTCTGTATTTTCAGGCTGGGTGTGCTTAGTGGCATGCGTCAGCCCGGGGAGGGAGAGATGGGGGAGATCTCTGTCTGCTTTGCATTAAGAGGAGGACAAGAGGAGTGTGAAGAGATCAATCAGGGCATGGCAGGCTAAGGGTCTCTTGGTGTAGAGGCACAGATCTGGCGGGGTTTTCTGTTTTCACTCAGAAGCAGCTCTCTTCCCATTCTGCGCCATGGCTGATGCAGGGCCCGCAACTTTCACATGTACACCCACACTCCACCGGTGGTTGTGGTTTCCTTTGTGAGAACGTGTGCGTGTGCATGCACACACCTGCACACGCTGTGATCATATCCCTCCCTGCTAGTTCTCTGCCCCCTCAGAAATCAGCTTCGTCACGTCTTCTAATGGTTTGAGCTCAGGACCATGAAGGGGAGAGGCAGTGAGCTACTTTCTGGCTGCTGGCAAAGATCTGTGTTTTTCAGCATTTGACTTTTTATGCTCCGTTTCCTGACCTTTGGGCTTCTGGAGAGTCTCTTTGAAGAGCAAAAGGGGCATGCAATAGGGGCACCAGGTTGGCTCAGTCGGTAGAGCATGCGACTCTTGATCTCAGGGTGTTAGTTCGAGCCCCAAGTTGGGTGTAGAGATTGCCAAAACAAACAAACAAATAACCCTCCCCCCCTGCAAAAAAAAAAAACCCCGCAAAAGAGACATGCAATACCAGTTGGTGGGTCACCTGAACTGGATTCTCTTTTCCACAGGGACATCTAGTAGCCTTTTTCATCTGAGGACTCAGGGAAACAGGAAGGAGGAACCCGGAAGGAATCCTCTTCCGCATCCATGGCGTTGGGTCCAAAGTCTCGATGGGCATCATCCCTGAACAAGTAACACTTGCATAAGATGGAGCATTCAGGGGGCACTGCGACCAGCAAGCCCAGTGAAATCCAAGCCAGGGGGCTCTACACAGCTCTTGCAGTGGTGGCCTCTGAATGGCCAGTAGTCCAAGTGACCTCAAGCCCTGAAACTCCCACCTCTGTCTGTGGAGTATGGCAGCCGTGAAGCCACTGCATAGAACCACATCCCAGCTGGAGGGAGGGGCGGGGGACTTCACTGGGTCATTCCTAGCTTGTGGCACACAAGCCTCACCCTCCCCCCCCTCTCCTGTTCAGTGACATTTTCATTAATTTCTGTCCTGTGCTGATTTTTGGTCTCCCCATGTCTCCTGGGTGGTCAGCCATCAGCCAACATTCAGGACCTTGGTTTCTGCATGTAGCAACTTAGGTGGGGGGTTGAATTGAAGGTTTTCTCTGAGACTCTCCAAGGGCTGGATATTGGGGGAATGGTCATCTTGTCTGATGGGGCTCTTCCACCCTGCTGGCTCCTTGTCTTGGGTCTCCAGCAGTGGCCGGGACACTTAGAGCTAGGGTGCAGGTGGAGGGCTGGAGTTCCTGAAGCTGACTGGCTCCATCCCCACACTCATCATCTAGGGGGCAAGGCGTCCCCTGTGCCCCACTCCCCCGGCTCCAGGATGGCTAGGCCACGTAATTATCCCAGACAGCTGCAGTGTTCACTGCCATGGCCTTACCTCATCAGCCCCCCGTTTTTTACTCTAGCTGCTTAAAATATAAACCAGATCCCTTGTCCCCCTAGACGGACTCCCTTCAGAGCAGGACGGAGTGTGGCGTGTCATATGTCATCTGATTTGCGGCGTGTTTGGGTGATTGCCAGACGGGCACAGGAGGAGGGAGAGGGCAGCTCCGAGTGAGCAGAGGGGGGTTCAGTTTTCTGGGGACTGCATCTCCAGGCTGACACCAGACCCAGTGGGTGATTTTGACAAGTTGTTTGCCTCCCAGGCCCCATCTGTGGATTGGAGGAAAACCCGTAAGTCACCAGTCATTTTCTGGGAACTTGAGGAGTCTGGAGTCTGTGTAGGGCGTCCCTGAGCCATAACCCCTCCATTTCAGCATGACTCTAGAGAGCATCAGTGCGATTCTTCTCTCCGTCCCAACTCACTGAGAAATGGCTGGAAGCTGCCAGTGCCTGCTTCCCACTGGGCACCGACCCTGGCTTTGCCTTATGGGCATGAGCCTGTGGCCTTCTACCTAGAGCTTTGCAAGAGAAGAGAGTATTCCAAGGTGTCAGAAAGGAGGAAGAGAGATGCAGACAGGCTCAGGTGACATGCCCACAGGTAGCCACACTGGTGTGATGGCCGGGAGCTGTAACATGTCACCCACGTGCTCAGAGGCTTCCCCGTGCAAAGATAATCATCCCCTGACATGCACGTGCACGCATGAATACACACACATACACACACTTCCCACACTTGTGTCAGCCTGGGCTCCCAACTAGGTCTTCTTCTACTTCCTACACTCTTCACCCCCATCCTCCTTTCCCCAATGGACCTCACCCCTCCTGGGAGAGCAGGGCCCTCAGAGAGTGTTGGGGGTCCTCCTGCCTGGGCGGGTGGGGACAGTCACGGATTGGGACCAAAGGCTCCATAGACCGCGCTGATTAGAACAGGCTGCAGTTTGAGCAACTGTAATAAGGATCGGTTGTCGTGGAAACCGGCTCTTGATGTTGTCCAGATTTCAGAATCTCTCCCCTCTCCCCACCTTGGTTATTTTCCTTCCTTCCTTGTTTTTCCCCTGAGGCTACAGCTACATGTTTGGCAGGAGTTTATGGGTCCACAACCGAGAATGAGGACTGTGGATCTCGGCCAGACCCCGCCATACGGCTGCCCTTCTAAATGAGATGTGGCCCTGCATGGCCCGGAAGCCCGAGGCAGGGCACGTGCACTTCCTTCTAGAATCTCAGAGATACAGGCTGGTGTGTCCAGATGCCAGAAGTGTAGATAGGTCCTGAGAAGTGCCCTTCATGCATGGGTGGGCCCAGAAGCTGAACCTCAGGTCCGCATGCTCCCCAGTAGTGGCCCCAGAGCAGAGCACCTGGGAGGAGGAGGTGGACTTGGGATCTCCGTGCTGGGTGAAAACTCAGAGTGGGTCCTTGGTTATCGCCACCTGCAGCCAGAAACACAGGGGTGCTCAAGTGTTCCATCTGCACGGTAGACTCATTCTCTAACTGCCCTACACCTGCACTAGTTGGGGTCCTGCTCATGCACCTGAAGCTGGTCAGAGCCCAGCACAGCCTGCCACTCTAATTCAGCATAGCATTCTTCATGGGCTGTGTGCCTCAGTGTCCCTGAATGCCACAAAATGGGGATCGTGTGATCATGTCCCTTGATCCATCTCAAGGATATTGGGAGGCTAAAAAGAGACAACAGGTGGCAAACTGCTTGGAAGGGAGCAAGTCTTATTGCTGGGAATCTACTGCAAGACAGAGTTGGAACAGGAGGACTTGAGAAGAGCCCCAAACTCGCCCATGTTGTAGAAAACCTGAATTTCTAAGTTTGAGTTTTTAAAAATTTCTGGGAGAGAGTGCAAAGTGCCTACAGCATGTTCACCCACCTGTTCTCCCTCTTTGCCTCCCACTGTGGGAAGAGGTATGGCAGAGATGCCAGCCAGGCTGGCTAATGTGGGCTGGGCCCCAGGGACAAGCGATGCAGGCACCCTAAGTGGCCAGAAAACCATGGAACTGGGGGTTGACTGCAAGCTGTGGCCAAAAAGAAGCACTGAAATTCAATGCTGCAGATGCCAGTGAGGGAGCTGGGGATGGGAAATAGGAGACAAAAGCAAAATGTCAGGAGCTAAGGAGACATAAGAACAGAAGGGGAGGGAAGACCGAAGGTGGCTTCTGTCCCTGGAGTCAGGTAAGGCTGCATGGTGGTGGGCAGACCAGCCCAGGTTAAAGGTCCAGGTTGGAGCAATTACACAGTAGTTGGACTAGAAGGTGCTGAAAAAACCTTCGTCCATTGGGTGACGCTGGTCATCCTCTCTAGGGCTCTGGGTCTTCAACTTTTCCTTCTTTGTGTCCTTAGCCCGGGTTCTAGCATGTGGGGCACTTTTATTTCTCATTTTCCTTCTCTGCCTACTCAGTTGAGTAGAGCGAGGGTCTGGAGGGAACTTCCCAATATGGCAGTTCTTTCTAGAATATGGAGATTGCTAGATGGGATATTAGGAAGACGAGGGACGCCCGACTCCATTCGTCTCCTTCTCAGGAGGTCTGGGGTACCACAGGTGGGCACCTCTGTCTAGGGGCCCTTCCTTCCAAGCAGTAAAATGCCTCACTCTAAGTTAGGAAAATGGCCAGCTGATTCTCTGTTCTGAGAACAGAGAGGAAGCTTCGGAGGCAAGCCAGCCGCCCTCTTACTGCAGTGGTGTTTGTGCTGTCTCCAAAGGGAAATGAATGCTAAGCATAAAACTCAGAAAAACATCCTATTTAGAATGGTTCTGCCCATGGTCACGTGTTTCCTCTTTCAGGTGTATTTTATTTGTTGTCCTTTACCTCGAGCCACCCGTGTTTCACCCTGGCTAGCAAAATGGGCACCAAAGCCTTTGCTGGTGTTGAGGATGGAAGGTGTTTAGGGTGGGCCTCATCTACTTCAGGGACCCCAAAGGCATGTCTCTAGCATCACTTCAGTTACTACAATAAAAGGGTGATATCAAACCAGTTGCTGTAGTAACAGGTAACATCACAGAGTTGTCGAAGTGATGAATGATTTCACAAGTCAAAAAGATTGATTTTTTTTTCCCTCAAAAGTTTTACTCTGGTGAGGGCACGTCCATAGCAATTTGGAAATTAAATAAAACTTCTGAGTTTGCCAAGCCCATCAAATGGTTCAATCTTGTTATTTTTGTTCCCATTGCCCACTTGGTACCAGTATCGACCAGCATTCGAGAGAAGAATTACGTATGTAAGAGCATGTGGTAGAATGATGAGCATTTACTGTGGGGTGATAGCCATGCATGGAAGAGGCAGGCTAACTCTAATTGTGCATTAGGATTCTTTGCAGAGCTACCATGGGAAAAAACACGGGAAGCAGGACTCAAAAATGTTTGAGATTCAGCAATTCCATTTCTAGGTGTATGCCTTTGGACACATCACTCGATCTTTCGGGTTTCATCTGTAGAAGTGAAACAAGCTTCCTTCTCAGGGAGAAGTAATTGAGAGATTATTTGTAAAAACACACGTTTCGCCTGCTAATTACTATTAACTGTACTCACTTCTCGTGAGCAGTGCTTCGTGGCTCCTTTTCTCACTCCTTCCCTCCGTTTTTCCATCTGTTAAATAGAGATGGTGGCTCAGTGCTTCCCCACCGAACCCCCCACACGCACACTTCTCCCTCCCCGTGTCTCCCCCGTGTTCATGAAGAAAGAATAATAGGTGTGAAAAAGCTCCGAGTTCCCTGAAACCCAGAAGTGGGATAAATACCCTATATTGATTATGATGATTATATCTGGGACTAGAAAAATATGATTGCCTGGTTGCCAGTAGCAACCACATGGAAATGCAGGAGGAAGGGGCTGCTCTTTGCTGTGTAGAGAGGTTCTCTGGAAACAGGAGCACCTTTCTTTCTTCTTCTTTTTAAAATCCCCACTCCTGCTCCCTTGGTCTGGCATTTCTGCTCTTGGGGGATGCTGTCAGTTGTAAGATGAGATTGGAAGGGAGTTGCGAAGTGCGCTGACTAAGGGCCCCTCAGGGAATGCCTTGAGGGGCCAGTGAGTCTTCCTTGAGAGAGGTTTCCCCTTTGGATGCAGAGATGGGAGATCCAGCTGGTTGGCCATGAGGGGGGCAGGCAGCCCCTGGCCCAGGGAAGAGAAGAGAAGCACAGGACCCACAAAGGACATTGGGGGCCATCTAAGAGTGGGCGAGTTGAGGCCCCCACAGAGGTCCTGTGGGGATGCTCTGGGCTTGGTTCAAGCCACTTCCCTCTCTCAGGTCCGAGGAAGGCGTTGATTAAGAGAGGCCCTAACCTCATCTCAGATGGTGACTACACCTATCATGTCACTGAATTCCAGATTCTTCTGCCTTTACGCCGGAAGTCCCAGGCACTGGGCTGCGGTGTGTGCTGAACGCACATTATCTCCTGTCCCCTCATTTAACTGCTGTCCCTGTTCACAGAGTCACAGGGCCAAGGAGTGGCTGCATCAGGTTTGGGAAACTCATAGGGCTGCCTGCATCCAAAGTCTGTGCCCCTCATGCCCTGATACTGATCATTTCCCCAGCTGGTCAGAGGATGAACAAGTATCTGATCACTAAATTTGCCCAGTGGCTGGAGGCCTGGGCTTGAATCCCTTTGTGATGTCCCTGTGTTCTAAGAAAGAAGGCATCTGACCTCTGGGTCAGGACTTCCTCCCTCCCTCCCACAGTGTTGGGGGCTGTGAGTAGTCTGTGGTGCACACTGACTTCCTTGACAAAGGTCCCATGTGGAGCTATACATTTCTTGTTAGAAATGGCTGCCACCAGCTGACTCTGGGAAGGGACTGGGAGACTATATGTCAGCTCCCGAGGATGTGGCGAGGGCCCGACCATCTGGGGCTTGGAGGGTGAGAAAGGGGGCTAGTGGGGATTATAGAAATGCCCGCCCCTCTCCTGAAAAGAAGCTGCTTTGGCTCAAACGTGACTTCTGACCAACGGACACAATTTGACTGCCGGGTACAGAGAAATACACGGTATTTATCACTGTACTCAAAGAGCAGTTTAATTATGAATTTCCCTAATATAGTAAAGTTATTGTGGTATAAGAATAACAATAATAGCTAATGTTTATGGAGTGTACATAAGCACTTCGCATGGATAACCTCACCTGATTTCACAACAGGCTTTTTGTGAAATTTACTCCATTTTGCAGATGGGGAAACTGGCTTCCGGGAAGGATGGACCATTTCCAGTAAGTGCTGGAGCTGGACTTGGCCTCCAGGATCTACCGTCCTAACCACTAATCTTTACAGATCAACCCAGGCCACTCTTCTCCCCTTAGTGGAGGGGCTCAACCTGCCTGCTTCCGTCCTGGTACAGGGTTTCTTTAAATGGACTCCTTGCTTACGCCAGTCCTTCTGCACTCTGCTGCCATATTAATCTTCCTAATCTCATCGTTACCCAACTACTGCTGTTCAGAAAGCTCAGCACCTCCCACCACCTACACAAGTTTAAACTCCTTTGTCTGACATTTTGGGCCCTCAGTGATCTAGATAGAGTTCAACTCTGAGCTCTTAACACTCATTGTTATTACCTGAGCTGCGCTCATGAATCAGCAAGCTAACCTACCAGTGTTCTTAGAGACGGCATCCTACCTGAGGCTCTTGCTGGTATCCTTCTGGCTGGAACGTCTCCTCTCTCTCTCCCTCTCTCTCTGCCCCAATTGCACATGCCCAAATCACACCCGTTTTGACAGTGTTAGCTCAACTGCTTCAACCGTCACGGGGCCTTTCTTGATTTCCCTAACGGGGCACATACTCTCCCTCTTCTCTACTTCCATAGGATCTGATCTATCTTTCTTATGCCCCTAATCATTTCTATCTGGCACAGAAATCCACTTACTCATTTAGTCAACATTTCTGGAGCCTCTCCTGTGTGTCCCATGCAGTGCTGGGTGCTGGGGACGAGGGAGGAATAATAAGGGCTCAGTCCTCAAGGTACTCACCGAATCGGTACTTGGTATCAGCCTGTGTCTGATATCCTGTACCCAACTGGCATCTGGCACAGGGCTGTATGAGGTGTGCGACACAATACATTTGTCTTAAATGAATGTAGATGCTTGTACTCCCTGATGGGAAAAGGAGAGGGGGCGGGAGGACACAGTGGTGAGCTGGGGTGTTCTGCATGGAAAGCCAGGAGGTTGGCCCTTTGTTGCCTGATATGCAGGAGACCCTCTGTCCTGGCTAGAGAGGGGTGAATTGGGACACAATCCCTTTTCCATTCATTTCTACTGGAGGATTGCCTCCTTGGCTAGGAAAACCTCTCCTCTCCTTGCCTGGCTTGCTCACAATTGGCAGTGATGTCAAATCGCCCTTGTAGGGAGATGTCCTGGGGGCTTCGCATGGTTGGTGGTGGCCCAGGCTATCATGCCAGCGTCACCCAGCAGAGACTGACCATCAAGACTCCACATGCCGGGCTGAGTCCATGGAGTCGTGTCTAAGCTGTGTGTGTGAAGCAATCAGAGAAACACGGAGTCCTCCCCCAGCAAGTGGGGTGGGGGTTGGCAGACTCTGGTCCACAGGCCAGATTTGGGCCACCTGTTTCTGTACAGCCTGCCAACAAGGTTCTTACATTTTTAAACGGTTGGGGAAAAAGTTAAAAAAAAAAAAAAAGATTTCATGGCATGTGAAAATGATAGGAAATTCAAACTTCAGCGTCCATAAATAAAGTCTTGCTGGCACACAGCCGTGCGCATTTTGTCTGTGGTCGCTTGCATGCTACAACAGCAACCCTGAGTCTTTGCAACAGTTAGCACGTAGCCCACAGGCCGCATTATTTGCTCGCTGGCCCTTTCCGGGAGAAGTGTCTGAGCCTTATGGTAGAGGACAAAGTTCTTCCATAACTTATCCTTTTTGGTCATGAATGAAGGACTTCCCACCTCTCCCAGTACATAGGGCCAATCAGCTGCTGGGATCAAAGGCTGGTGTTAAGGAGCCTACAGGTGCACAAAGCATGGGCGGGGCAGGGGTGGGGGTTGGAATCCTGAGTTCTGTGTGGTTTGGGGTGAGACCTTTCCCGTAAGTTTGGGACACATGGTCTGTAAGGAAGGCCCGTCTTCCCTGCAGGTGGGCACGGTTCTCTGGTCTACCTTGCCTGTTCTGCAGAACAGTCGGTGTTGCATGAGGATGGTGCTGGGCCTTGCAGACTTGTCCTTGGAGGCTGTGGCTTGGGCAGCCGTCAGGGCCCCAGCCCAGTGGACTCAGGAGCACCCCTCATTGTAGGGTCCCAGCCCTTGCACCCCACTGCTCACCAGGGACACCGTCTTTTTCCTCACATTGATCCCTGTTTGGACTCAGCTCAGCCTTTTTTTTTTTTTTTTTTTTTAAGCGCCTGAAATCTAGACGGACTGTAATTATGTAATTCTTCCTTGTTATCTTTTCTAATTGTTCTCAGAGCTGTTTCCTAAACTGATTGGAAACAATTGCAGACAGGGAACGGAGTGGGAGGTAGGTGAGGACCTGGAGGCTGGCCAGAACCAGGCTGTCTGCGGGAGGCTGAGTCTGAGCAGGGTGGGTGCAAGGTGGGGACCAGGAGGCTACCGCTTACAGTTCCTTGTGTCGGGGGGGGGGGGGGGGGGGGGGCAAGGAGAAGCACTCATCGAGGTTTTGGGAGCGTTGGTTTAATCATTCACAAATAATAAATCTCCCTCCTGCTCCGAGGCCCCACAGGCCTGGCTGTTTTCCCTTTCTCTGCTGCCTCGGTGACGTTCGTGGAGCTCTCTGGGGCTTCTGCCAGTGGCCAACGGGGAGCAGGGCCCATCCCTCCTGGCACTGAATTGTTTGTGCTTTCTTGACAGAAAAAAAAATGCAACTCTTGAGCCATCTATCACCCCCGGAAAGCTGGGGATGGGCCAGTGGAGGGAGAACGTGGGGACTCCCTGCTGATTTGGGCCTGAGTGGGTAAAATGGGGCTACTGGTAGTAGGTCCTTGGGAGAGCAGCAGAGGTGCCACCTTCCTTGAGCCGAACCCCAGAAAAGGGACCAGGCAGAAGATGGTGCACACAGGGCATGTGGGGGGCCCTCGGGGCCATCGCTGCCACCTCAGGTCTTCTTTGTGGTGCACCTCTGTTTCTTTCTGTGAGGATGACGATGCTCTCCCCCCCCCCCCATTGCTCTTCTTCCCCGCTTTGCAGAAATGATGTGAGTCAGCTTCTCATAAAAGCGCTGAGGGTCTTGGAAAGGGAAGATGAGGTGGGACGGGACGGGGACGCCCACCTGGCCTGGTGCTTGATGAGATTCCCTCTCGGACACACCATCAACATCATCTCTCTACCACTCACAGAACCCCTCTCACACGGGGGAGACTATCATTCCCATTCTCCTTTTGAGAAAACATTTGAGGAAGAATCAAATTCGATTCCACAAAGGTGTGAAGCTCCTAGTGTGTGACAGGTGCTAGAGAAGCCCTTCTCCAAGGACTTGACCTATAAGCTCCCACAGATGTTCCCCCGATGCTGGAGCAGCACGTGGGGCTCAGAGCTCTTTCCACCAGACCCAGACCTGCCCACTGAGGCTAAGACTGGTCCGGCCGGAAGACGCACTGCTTGCTCGGAGGATTCAGCCCAGGGTCACTTCCAGTGGGGTGGGGGGCATTGACTGTCCTATTGGGTATCTCTCTCTCTCTCTCTCTCTCTTCCTTCCCAGCCTCTGTTCAGCATGGGGAGCAAATGGGGCATGTGAGGGGGGGCCCATGGAGTGTTGGAGACCCAAAGGTCCCTGGCTCTCCTTCACTCCTCCACCCAGAGCCCCCAGGCTCCGCTGGCCATTTTTAAGGCCCTGAATCCTCTCAACCCCAAACTTCGTTCCTGCCTCAGGTTGCCTGGGGCATGTCCATTGGGTATCCCATTTCTTTCTGGGCTTAAGTTGTGGGCTGAGGGGTGGGAAGAGGCTCCTGATGTAGTTTTTATTCTGG
Organism: Mirounga leonina; assembly: GCF_011800145.1. Classification (NCBI taxonomy): domain Eukaryota; kingdom Metazoa; phylum Chordata; class Mammalia; order Carnivora; family Phocidae; genus Mirounga; species Mirounga leonina. The sequence goes on along the minus strand of NW_023270451.1, from coordinate 70,621,885 downwards.
AAACTGGCAGAACATACGGTGGCAGCATCTCCCATGGTTGCCATGCTCTGGTGCTACTTTAACCTCCAAGACTGGATCCCTTACTACTTTGAAACCTTGTCATTGCCTTCATTGGGACATCTAGGGCTCACTGACTGTCTTGGGGCAGAGCCTATGCCCAAGTTCTTGTTCCGTCCAGGGGATGAACCTGAGTGGTTTCATCTCTAGCCTATGTGGCCACGGCGTGTCATGCTGGGGCCACTGCCCTAGGCCAGTGTTTCTCAAACTCTTTCTCACTATTACCTTCTCCCACTAGGAGAAAAATGAACTCAATTTAAATTCTTCCAGATGAGGAGGTATGACAGTTTGCCAGGTAGGGTTGAGCTTCGGAGGGCCACAAACCATTGTAATACCTAAGATTTTTGTATGCCCTCCAATTTTCATGCTCTTAGGGATGCTGTTGCCCCCACTGAGAATGCATGCTGTAGGCTTTCCAGAACATGTTTCCAAACTGTGTGTGAATTCTCTGTTGTCTCCGGTAACATATAGAAACAAGGGTCTTAGTGAATGAAGAATAGGGTTTCAAGGACTGCGTCAGACATACAAATTTGGTACTCAATCCTCTACTGGAGTGAATGGTTTCCCATTTCTGGGTCTTACTGTTTCCACTTATAAAACTCAAGCACCTGCTTCCTGCCTCCTCAACCAACTAGGAGGCCACAGCTAGGGTCAGGCAAGCAGGACCCTGGCCACACGTGTGTGCCTCCCATGGGCACATGGGTCAGGGCAAGACAACAATAGCATCCTCTTCTTCCCTTAGCTTCTGCCTGCCACCCAGCCATCCAGTGGTACTCCTGACTGTGGCAGAGAGCCCAACGATCACCCTCCTGGTAGTTTTTCTTTTTTTTCTTTAAGATTTATTGATTGATTTGAGAGACAATGTGTGTGCACGTGTGCACAAGCAAGGGGAGAGGGAGAGGGAGAGAATCTCAAGCAGACACTGCAATGACATGGAGCCTGACCTGGCCTTGATCCCAGGACCCTGAAATCATGACCTGAGCCAAAACTAAGAGTCAGCGTTCAACCAACTGAGCCACCCAGGTGCCCCTCTTGGTAGCTCTTCTGATGTGTCATTGTGGGGCACCGAAGGGCTGGTGACCTGCTGGCAGATAGGGTCTTCGGGATGATGGGGGGACACTGCAGTCCCTCTGCCCATCTTCTCCTTGGCCTCCTTTTATGCATCCCCATTGTTACACAGATTTCCCTCCAGAGGAGGCCTTCTTGCTCCTTCTGCAGGAACCAAAAACTCCACCATGCTGTCTTTGTCCAAAATGAGGCCCCTCAGAGCCTCGTGTCTGCACTTCATGACATTTCTCAGTTTCAGGACCAGGGAGTTTGGGGCCGCCGAGCAGGGTGAGCCTGGGCAGAAAGCCGAAGGGCTGCCTGTCGGCCTCCAGTTTGGAACAGGCTGAGAGCAAGTCCCAGCCCAGTCACCCGATGCAGAGTTTAATGGGAGGCACAAATGAGAAGCAGGCTTCTGGAATTCGGCTTTGACTCCCGGCTCTGTTTCCTCCAGTGTTTCTTCTCGACTTACCCTCCTGTTCTTCTCTGTCTTGGTTCTCTTCCCTCTCTGCCTCCTTGCATTATTCCCTGGCTGCTTGCTGCCTGCCTCCCGTTCAACTTAGAAGCAGGTACCCATGACCAAGCCAGGACCTGAGGTGGGATGGAGTGGGGGGTGGGAGGCAGGGATGGAGGAAGAGGAGTGAGCAGAGGCCCAGTAAATCTAGCAAGTAGAAATTAACCCTTCCCTGACCTGGGGGGGGGGGTCAGCCAGCCATTTCCCTCCCCTTCCCACCAAGGTCGTAAAATCTGTTTCTAACAGTTACCAATCCCCCTGTTAATACCAGAAACACACAATTAGCTTTAAAAGTGTCTCCAAGCTGTGGCCAGTTAGAAAATTTATGACTTTTTTTTTTTTTTAAAAGCTTTCCTTTAAAGTGGCTAATTAGGTGTATTTCTCCAATGGTAATTTAAAAAATGCTAATTGGTCTACACTCTGGAAGGAGAAAAAACTTTCCCCCCTTTATTATCTTGGCGCTAGGGAGAGAGAGGAGACTGACAGAACCTGAGCAGTCGGAGCAGCCTCAAAGGATGGGGGGCCGGGGGCCGGCCCTTTTATATGCTTGGCAGCCAGGAGGAGGCTGGGGGCAGGAGCATGGTTTTCTGTGTTCTGAACAGTTTCTTCGGGAAGAAGATGCAGCACAGTGCCTCTGAGGAGGGCGGCCAGGGTAGGGTAGGGTAGGGGCAGAAGTGGTTCACCCACCCACAGCCGTGTGCTCAGACCCCCAGCCCTAGGATGGGCCTGAGAGAAGCCTCCACAGTGGCTTCCAAGGAGGATGGGTGGGCCGGGGAGGGTGCCTGGAGGGCTCGCCTCAGCCGGGACTCATGCACCCCAGCCAGGACCCGACCCTGGCACAGAACTTGACAGTTGCCGAAGAAGACGTTGGCAGAACACACCATTTGGGGGAGGCTATCTACTCTAAGGACAGTTGCAGATGGAATCTGTATATGGTGTTCTTACATTGGTTGGGGGACATGTCACAAGGAACCTCTCTGCAGGCCTGGTGGGTGGGTGCCTCCCAACTTACCAGGCAGGGTGGGGGTTCCCCAGGACTTGGGTTCCCATGGAGGGATGGAAAAGGCCTCAGCTTGACTGGGTGTCCTCTAGAGGTGGTACCCCTACCCCGTCCCCTCCCAGCTGGGCAGTCAGCAACTCCCCAGCTGAGCTCCCTCCTCTGCCCCTTCAACCACAGCCGGCCTCAGGACTGGGGAGTTGGCAGTGGGTTTCTTGGACCTGTCTTTTCTCCAAAAGGAGCTCAGAGATGGGGCAATACACAGCCCTGGGATGCCAAGGCCGCCCTGCTGAAGCAGTGTGTGAATCCACAACTCCTGCATGTCCAAGGCGTAGCCCCGGTGAAGGTAGAAAATAGGGTTCAGGTTCCTCCTCTTACAGCTAGGAAATCCAGAGACCCTGCCGAAGAGGCGGCTTGCGTTTCTTCCCTTCCGTTTCTGGCTTGTTCTTGGGACAGCTGAAGTGGAGCAGGCAGCAAAGGGCAGGCTCAGGAGATGGTGCGGGACAGCACAGCTGCGGGGGGGGGGGGGGGGCGGGGGGCGGGGGGCTGCCCCGCCCAGCACGGAGGGGCCTGCGGATGCGCAGTGCCTTCTCCTGGAGAGCCCGTCATGTTTGCGCCTTGGCCCAGACGCTGGTGGCTCTAGTCCTGCAATCCCTGTGCGTTGCTATGCAAATAATGCAATTATGAAGACATAGGACAGGGATAAACAGAAAACATGTTGCAGTAGAGAGAGCGTGAGAAGGAGGGCCAGGGACAATCAGATATTTTGTTACCAGATCATTTCAGGGAGGAGCAGAATTCTTTAAAACCGAGCTGTTGCGGAAGGGAGGAGTGATGAGCAATTAAACCAATTACTCCATTTATTTTTCAACATTAGCTTTTATCAGGCATCTCTCACGGTTCACCTTTTCTCTTTGGCTCCATTAGGAAAGGCAAATGGAAGTGGGACTGGAGTCTAGCCCCGAATCTCTGGTCATGGACTCAGTTTATCCATCAGTCAGGTGGGAGGGGGAAGCCTCTGCATCATCTCTGCAGCAGCAGGAGGATCTGTTAGGGTGGGTGGAACAGGTGAATCTGCCTCCGCATTTCCTAGCTGGTGAGCCGGGGAGGATCGCTTTACCTTGTAAGCTTTGGTCTGTTGGGAAAAACCAAATGAAATGCACAAATTGTGCAAAATGGAAATATAGACTCGATGTAATTGTTACAAAAATGAAAGGAGATGATGGATGCAAAGTATCTAGCACAGAGCTGGGAAGGTGGAGCCCTGCACAGTGCAGCTTTTACCTTATTACTGACTCCTCCCGGATAATTGTGTGGTGTTCACATGGGAGGCTGAGGATGAACGTAGCTCAGGAGTTGTGTAAAGAATCCTGAGCCACCCCAAGGGGCCAGAGGGGCAGGGATGATAAATGTTCCTAATTTGAACCCACCACTGGATCCATTTTAGTCTCCCCCACCTCTCTGAGGCTGATGAGGCGGAGAGGTCTGACTCCCTTGGCTACAGGAGGGTCAGTTTGTGGGTTCCACCTTCAGTGGTTTCCTGAGGTGCTGGGCCACCCGGTTCATCCATCTTCTGCGATGTCCGGAATTACTTAACCTTTTGGACCCTTTGTCCAATGGGGTAATAATACCCACTTTACAGGGTTATTATGGGGATTAAGAGAGCTAATAAATGGCCCAAAGCTCCTGGAACAAGGCTGGGGTCTTGGAAAGTACTTGATGAATGCTACTACTTCTCTTCCCTCTGCAAACCCAATAACCAATTAATCAGCAACTGGATATTGGACTATGCACATCACTAATTAGCTTGAACCATAAAGGAGACAGAAAGGAACAAGAGCCAGACCATTTAGATAGGACCAATGTGAATCCATCTCCGAATGGGTTTCTGATGGACATTTAGGACAGGTCCTTACTAATAAGGCTGCTTGAAAGCATGGACACTTCATAGATTCTGGAGGGAGACAAATCTGTTTTTGATCTCAGCTTTATGATATACCAACTGTGTGACTTTGGGCTGATCACATATTCTCTCTGTGATTTTATATATTTGTTCATATATGAGAAGGATTAAGTATCATTGTGGTTATAGAAAATCTGGTAGCACGCAACAGATCCCTAAGAGATATTAATTTTCTCCCCTTCCTCCTCTCTGAGTTGGAATCCATTTGGTCTGCATACATCTCCCATTGTTCTGCAGGAAAGTCAAAGTCTTCGGATCATGTACGTAACCCCCATGCATGGCGATAAGTATGGGGGTTACTAGTTTACCCTTGTTCCCTAGCTCCTCAGATGGGCTTGGCTTATGGCGAAGGCTCAAAGCATTCAGTGACCAACTGAGTGAATTGGCTCCCAAACTATTAGCATTTGTCTGAAACCACAGGTGTGTATTTAACAATGGCTTCCCTGTGAAAGGCTCAGAGCCCTTTGAAGACATTGCCTCATTGTGGGGAAGATTTTAGAGGCAGTATTTGATCTACCTCACAGAGGAGCTGGCTGAGGAACAGAAAAAGACAATGGCTTGCCCAGGTCACAGGGAAGCAGTGGTGTATTTGACATCTGAGTCCCAGGCCCTGACTGTCATACTTCTTGTAGTAAATCAATTGGTGTCTCAAAAAAGAGGTTCTGAGATCCTCCTGGGGATTTCCAGGGATCATTTGGGATAGTAGGAATCAGACTGTGACCATGGATGTCACTCATTAGCTAATAATAATTATTATTATTATCATTTTGAGCACTAAACTCTAAGCTTTGTGTTAGATATGTTGCATCTTTCAGTTCATTTTTACAACAAGTATTATATACAAGATCGATATTTCCATTGTATAGATGAAGCTCTGGTCAAAACCTATAGCTAATAAAGGGAAGAAGAAGCTAAGATTTAAATTCAGGGGTGCCATAAATAAAGCCTGCTCCCTCTCCCTGACACCACACTAACCAAGAACCAGAGGGCGAGCAGGTCTGGGGAATGTTCTGAGGACAGAGTATGGATGAGGAGATGGATGTTGCTAGGGAGAAAGATGAAGAGAGTTCGTCTTCAATTTTGTCACATGTTAAAACTGAGAAAGGCCCAGTTATGCCCTTACTTCCTAGGAAATTTGGGGACTCATCTTTTAAAAGTGAGCATTCACTTATTCAGCTTTAAGAATGAAGGAAATCCTGACACATGCTATGATGTGGACGAACCTGGAGGTACCTCGTGCTAAGTGAACTAAGCCAGACACAAAAGGACACATACTGTATGATTCCACTTGTATGGTGTCTAGAACAGTCCATCCATAGAGACAGAAACTGGAATGGTGGTTTTGGGGGGGTGAGGGGAAGGAGGAGTGGGGGGTTGTCGTTTAATGGGTACAGAGTTTCAGTTCTTCAAGGAGAAAAGAGTTCTGGAGATTTGGTTGCACAACAAATGTGAGCATCTTAATGCTCCTGAAATGTACACTTAAAAATGGTTAAGATGATAAGTTTTCTGTTATGTATATTTTACCACAATTTTTCAAAAAGTGAGTGATCTTATTCCTATTCAGGTGCTTGGAAGGGAGGAGCCTTTTGTTGTACTGGAGCATCTGGGGGGCACACTTGAGACCACGTGGCTTTAGATTAGGTGATGGGGCTGTGGTTGGCTAAAGCCCAAGAGTAGGCATCGAGGAGCACTTGGGGAGGAGCCCCTGGTGTAGACTGCAAACACGAGCCAAGAAAAGACTTGGAAAGAGCAGAGTCTCTCTCCCCCTCCACTGGGCCAGCATCTTCTGGAAGCTAACGGCCCACAGTCTCATGGGGAAGATAAGCAAGCAAAGAGAAAGTTCAAGGAAGTGTAAGAAATCAACGACACAGAAAACACATTCTCTCTGAAGAAACCATTCAGGGGAACCTGGGCCAATAATTAAATACGTTATAATTCAGACTAACACAGAGGCTGTAGGTCAACATGAGCTTGACCTTGACTCATGGACAGCTATGGCAAGGTTGTTGGGGGCTCCCTATACCCCAACCCATTCATAGATGCCAGAACCCTTGAAGAAGAGAATTGGCAGCATGCCATAAACATTGGTAACATTGTGGGGCCTGCAGGTTGACAAACTGTGGCCCACAGGCTAAATCTGGATCGCCCCTTGATTTTCTATAGCCTGTGAGCTAAGAATGGTTTTCACGTTATTTAAAGGTTTAAAAAAAAATCAAAAGAAGAATATTTCTTGACACCTGGAAATTAAATAAAATGTGCCTCCCCGTGCACATAAGTAAAGTTTTATTGGAACATGGTCACACTTGTTTATGTATTGTCTGGCAGAGCTGACCAGTTGTGACAGATAATATGGCCTGCAAAGCTGAAGATATTTCTTATCCGCCCCTTACAGGAAAGTTCGTTGACCCCAGTATAGTCTAGTATTTTTTCAAACTGTGGGTCACAACCTATAAGTCAGTCGTGAATCAACTTAGTGGACCATGATCAGTATTAAAAGTAAGATTAGAAAAATAGAACAATGGACAGAAAACACCAGAGTCCATCACTTGTTGCAAGGCTAATTTCTCCTTTATGCATTTTTTCCTTCCTTAAGCTTTTATTTCAGTTAAATAGGCATATATATACTCAGTCGTGATGAGAACTGTTTTTCCTGTTTAGGAGCCTTGGTGAAAAAGGTTGGAAAGCTATCGGTCCAGGAGAACCTAGGAAATTTACTGTTGTTCCCCCCGATATCTGGGATAAAACTTGGATGCGGGCCTCTCGGTGACCTCTGCTCAGGGGGACAAGAGTCTGTTCCTATAGCCCAGGCTCAAGCTAAGCTGGTGGCGCAGGATTCTTCACTACATTGCTCCCCCCAGAACACCCTCGTCAACAATGACTGCCATGTGGCTGTGAAGTGGGTGACACCTGACCCCAGTGGAACTGTTCCCTTTTTTCCGCCCAGTTTTCTCCCCCTCAAAGAGGGAGGTTTCCATTTCCCCAGAGGGTAAAGAAAGAGGAACGCTCACTCTTGGGTGGAAAAAGTGAAACAAGCAGAGCCCAGGACCAAGGACACGTAGCTCCCTCCCTGACCCCTTCGATTGACAGCTGATACACAGTGACGAAGGACAGCTCTTGTGCTAGGTGACAAGAGGCAAGATCTGAGAAGCCTTTGTGTTTACAAACATATTGCCAAAAGTGACACGGATATAATTGAAAAACATCAATAGCGATCGATGGGAACAAATCACTGGCCCCAGCCATTAAAAAGGAACAGAAATTCAGGCGTGGAAGAAGTGAAGGGGAAGAATCCATTAGGACCCTCCTCTCCCCCTCCCAACCTCACTCTGTCCCCTGTCCTTTCCTTCTGCTCCTCCGCCCCCTCATCATTGCCAATTTTTCTTTATGCAATGGAAGGAAAACCATTGATTTGTGCAAGAGCATTTGCCTTGGTCTTAGAGGCAGAATGAGAACGGGGCTACCTGCTTTCCCCCCTCCTGTCTCCCAGCTGTGTCCAGTGTGTCTGTTGAATTTCAAATAGTGAGTCTGTGACCAAGTGCTTAGCCAAACTTCATATTCTCAATGCCATTAACCGTAGGCGTCCTCCGTAACAGCCTTAAAGGGCCAGGTAACAACGGTCATCGTAATACAGTATGCTTTGTCTGAAGCAGATTATTCCAGGCCTTAAAAGCTAAGCTTGTTTGGGTCCATCCTGATTCTGAAACTTTTAGAAGGCCGGGGGGCATGTTCATCAGGAGGCTTTCAACCCTCACCTCATGGTGGAAAACAGATGGCACTCTTCTTTAAATTAGGAGCAATCGATAGGTAAGGAGTCCAAGCATTTGTGGTGAATGCGATATGGGTGTAGACATGTGGGATGGTGGATCTTGCAGGTAGGACGAATGAACCTGGATGAACAGTGAGGAGAACCTTTCTTAAAGTTCAAGTCGTGTTAGGATCTTGAGAAAGGGTGTGGTCTGTTTTTAATAAAATATAACCACCACCAGCAGCAGCAAAAGGGCAGATAGGTGCCACCTACAGGGCTGTGGGGGAGTTGGGGGGCCCAGGAGTCTGGGGGCAGGCTCGCCTGGGTGCCTGACTGTGGATGATCACCAAGAGTCCTTCAGCGCCCAGAATCTCCCATGGCTAAATCGGCTCAAAAGGTCTCAAACACGAGGAACCATGGATTAGGGGAATTTTATCCAAACAAACTAAAATGACCAAGGAAAACAGACCTCAGAGGATGAGTAGCAGGGAAATTAGAGAGAAAGCAGTGTCCCACAAAGCTGAAGGAGGTGTACTGGGGACCACAAGAAAGAACAGAGACCCAAGGACCAAGGAGCAAGTCAGCCTTCCTGGGGATGATACAATAGATTAGGTATGGGCCAGAGTAATAGGTTTAGGGCCGATGGGGTCTCTCCTTCCCTCTGTCCCTGTCTCTGCCTCTCTTATTTATTGATTCTTCCATTATATTGGTTGTTTATTATATGCTGGCTTTTTTTCCGCACACTGGGATTAAGATTTAAGAGATATAGAATTAAAATCTCTGCCCTCAAGGAATTTGTGAGCTAAAGCATTACCTCATTCCTTATCTACTGGACAGAGTCTATATCCTGACATTTCTCATTTATTCTCAAAACAGTTTTATCATTTGAATGGCTGAATATGGAGTTTAAGGGAACACTGTGGAGCAGGGGTCTAGAGACAGGCCAAGGAGGCAGCCCCAATCCCAAGTACAGACCCTCTGCGGAGGGGAGAGAACCAGGTTCTTTAGGTGGTGGGGAAAATAATGCTCAATAATGCCTTCCGACGGCCACCTCCTGCCATTTCATCTCTGGCTGTCAGAGGCTCCCCCACAGCCCAGGTCAGTAAGTGAGATGTCAGGAGAATGGATTGGCCTCGCACAATGAGGTAGGTAATGATCTTTGAGGCCAGGAGGGAAGCAGGGGTCCTTGTAGAGTGCTTACAAACTTACCCTAAGAGAGTCCGTGGATTTCTAGTGCAGGCAAAACAGCCTCTGGCAACTTTCCTTTCCAAAGCCCCTTCTTTGTCTGGATAGCATCAGTGGGATACACCCACTCTTCAGCATTGGGCTCTGAATTGCACTTGAATTTGTCCTGTGTTCTGAGACATTTTCCCCTCAGTGGTTTGTGCAGAAGCACCTCTGCATGTGTGAAAGGCAGCGTGTGGGGGTGGGGATGGGGCACCAGGCTATAAAGTGGGTCAGGGACTTTTTGACAGGTGTCATCCATCCAACCAACCAGTCTTTGGTTTACTTGAGAAGTATTTACTGACTGCCCACAATATGCCCTGAGCCAAACCCTAGGGACAGAGTGGAGAACAGAGTCCTCCTTGGCTGCTTCCCAAGCTCCAAGTTTACCACTTACCTTTCCGAAGGCTGCTCTTTTACAAAGGCCCAACCTCTCATTCTTGGACAGCCTCGTGCCACCCCAAGAAGGGAAGATGCAGCAAGAGGGGTAGTGACCGTTATTGTTCCCAAGCAAAACCTACCTGTTAGGAGTCAGAATAGTGTGAGATTAGGATGAAAATTGCCTCTGGGTCCACATCTCAAGAGGAATCAAGAATGAGGACAGATGGGCACCTGGGTGGCTCAGTTGGTTAGGCGACTGCCTTCGGCTCAGGTCATGATCCCGGAGTCCCGGGATCGAGTCCCGCATCGGGCTCCCTGCTCGGCAGGGAGTCTGCTTCTCCCTCTGACCCTCCTCCCTCTCATGCTCTCTGTCTCTCATTCTCTCTCTCTCAAATAAATAATAAAAAATCTTAAAAAAAAAAAAAAAAAAGAATGAGGACAGATGGGAAGGGCCCAGGGTGACAGGCTGGGTGGGAAAGGAAGACCCCGGGACTTAACTGACCACGTGACCCAGGACAAGTGGCCTCAGTTGTAAGGAGAAGGGGTTTGGCATTCAAATCCTCAGGTCTCTTCCTTCTGTGACATTGAGTGAGGTCGCACTTGGTAATGACGCCAACCTATTGATCTGTCTCGCTGCTTCACTCTCTCCTTTCCTTGCTGTCCCATTTCCTTTCCCTTCTAGATCTGAGCAGCTCACATGTCCACACAGTCCTTCCTGTAGCTCTTTTTCCTGAAGGGTAGTCCATCTTGCCAACATCTCTCAAGGTCCTCTCGCCCAGCGCCATCCAGTAGAACCTTCAGGGATGATGGCAAGAGTCACATCTGCTCTGGTCACTGTGGCAGCCACTAGCCACATGTGACTATGAAGCCCTTGAAATGTGGCTGGTGTGACTAAGGAACTGGATCTTAAATTTTATTTAATTTTCACTTAACACATGTGTCTAGTAACTACCTTAGTGCATATCACTAACCTCTTTTCCCAACACTCTTGGGTCATTATTGTGCTTGTCTATTTATTTCTTCTTATATCCCTGAGCTTGCTATCTGTAGTCTAACTTCCTTCACTCGGATCCTCATGACCACTCACTAGCTGCGGGACCTTGAGCAATTTACTTAACTCTTCCAAGCCTCAGTTTCTTTGCCTGTAAATGGAGCTCCTGGATAGTCCTAACTGCTAGAATGGTTGTGGGTATTAGCTGGATAATGAACAGAGAGCATTTAACACAGTATCTGGCACTCTGTAGATGTTAGCTTTGGAGGTGGAGAAGGAGGAGCAAGAGGAGAGGGGAATATATTTCCATCCCCTCTCTTCTCTTGGAGTGAAGTCTTAAGAACTAATACTATCTAACCTGGAGTTATTAGTATTCAGCAGATGGAGACAATCGTGTGTCTCCCTGGGCTCACATGGTTGTCCTTTTTTATTTGATCCCTGTTCTCCTTGCCCATCTACCGGCTCTACCCATACCTCTGTGCTCTGCACTAGGCCAGAGTCAAGTGTCTTAATAGCGCCTACCCCGATGTGAGCTGAGAGACTGTCAGCCTGTCCTCACACACATATGTGTGCACACACGTGCACATTCCTTACAAAGCAGTTGGACCTGGGATTTCATTCCTTCAGACACATCTGTGTCTCCTGTCTCTGGCTCCCCCTCCTCTGGGCGATGGGGAACAGGGTGACGACCCCATTAATTCTAGGCAGACCCTTGTTGCTCTGCAGGTCTCCCACTCCCTTCAGACCTCCCCTCCGGCCAACTCCATCTCCCAAGTGACACCTCTCAATCCTGCCCCAGGAATCAGATGTCTAAATAGCAAATGAAAGATTAATGCCAGTGGCCAAGATTGGGGTGTGAATAATTTAAAGGGAAGAAAAAGAGCCAGCTCCGCTTACCACCAGGGCTGCCTGGGCAGAGGTCAGGGAGAGGTTAAGGACCAACTTCCGGCCAAGGATAGGAGGTTGTGGATTCTAACACATTGATTGGGAAAGGATTTGTTGTCATTGGTGTTGGGAAGAAGTCGTAGTTACAACCAGAAAATGGGCCCTTTGGCATTCTTATCAATACAGGTATTACGGGTTTCATGAGGAGTGTGGGCAGTTTTCCAAGTGGGTGCCATGTTTCCATGGACAGGGCAGTGCCAGAAACCAGCCGTCAGATGACCTTCCTGTTCCTGCCATGATGAGGACCCCTCACACCAGTGTCTCTGTTCTGGTCGCCACCTTGAACCTGTTGGGCTATAGGAGTCCACATGACTGTGATATTTGGTGGCATGCTTTGTGGGGATATGGACTTTGAGGTGAGGAGGGAAAAGCAGCCTAATGTTTGTGAAATGAGCAGAGTTTCTACAGTGTGGCTCTTGTCCAGGCAGGGAACCTCTGTGTGGATATTTTCCTCTCCTCTCTCTACCACCTCGGTCACCTCTCTGCTACCCCAGCCTCCTGTTAGGTTTACCGCAGTCTCTCCTCTGATGGTTTGGGGTTTGATAAATATTTTCCCCTCCGGAAGTCTTTAGCAGTGCAGCAAGAAGGTTACATGATGGATTCTCCCCATCACTTAATTGAAGCCTTAAAAAATGGAAAGAGAGTTTCCAATAAACCAAACCATTACTCACTGGTGGATAGAGAGGGGATCCCAGAACCGGGCCCTGGGAGGCACAGCTGGAAAGCCCTCCAGCTGACTGTCTATTATGATTATTAATCACAACGGCAACAGGGTTCATCTGCACGGAGCTTCTTAATGAACTTGGACTCATGTCCTTACAAGGTTGTAGCCATTATAACAGCCAGGGTCTTTCTGTTTTAAATCCCTGAAGGCTTAGTTGACTGGGATGGATGCCCAAGTGGGAGCATTTGTCCTGATGCTCCCCCAAATTATGAGATATGTGTGGTTGTGTGTAGGCCTGAACAGTGGAAGGGAGAAAGCCACGTCCGCCGTGGCTGGGAGGCTCCGGTGTGGTTGGAAGTATGAAAGTATGGCTCGTGGCTGGGTGCATGCTGCCTCGGGGTGCCACATTAACGGTTGCATGCTGTGTATGGCATGGTGAGAGTTTTGTAGAGTGGGTGGTTGATACGGACATGGAAGTGAGGGGTGTTCATGGTAATGGGTATCTATACTTCAAAATAGCATCATCTCTATGGGTGTATAGCAGTTGGGTTTCCAGATGCATTATAAGTAGGAAGACCCAAGAATTTGTTGTCCAAACTGGAAGAGTTTTGTAAGTAAAAGTGGGCATTATTACTATTTTGCCTAGACCACCCACATAAGCCAGGACTCTTGCAGGCAACCAAAGATGTGTGGTAATGCCATGTACAAACTACCACTCAATTGCTTAGGTGTGTTTTCCATTGAGGTTGACCTCCAGTTGAGTTTATATTGAGAGCGAGTCTGTCAAGAGATAGAACTTAGAGGGGCAGAGGGTTGCCTCTGGGGGAGGGGGCATAATAATCACTGGCATCTGGCCTGACTGCTGCCACTTGGTGGGAGAAGCAGCCCATGGACCCATTCCCCGGGCTCATTTGTTCCAGATGTCCTGGTTGCATGCCCATGTCTTGATACCTGAGGGACTTGGCACTCTCTCTGGGAACCCTGTGTCATTCAAGATGGAAAGTGTGGCCAGCAAACCTATGGGCTGCAACCTCACGGCCCTAGGAGGGACTGAACTCACCCAGGGAATCTTCAGAGTCGCTATCTGCAGGGTCACTGTGTGTGCACCTTGGGTCACGGTGCAGTGAGCCAGGAGCCAAACTCTGTTCCATTGTGGCTGGGTCTGCCTTTGACTTGACCTGGGCCTGAGTTCACCTCTATGTGAAACTCGGGAAATAATAGTATCTCCTAACAAGAGTATTTAGGGTGTGAGACAGCATTTGGGATGAGCTGTGTAAGAGAAATGCACCTTCTTTTTCTGCTTCCTTCCCTCCTTCTTTTCCAGCCCCCCAAGCCCTGCAGTATTTTTGTGTTATCAGGTGACTTTGCCTCTAAAGACCCCCAGACCTTTGTTCCCTGGAGCTCCCCCATAGCAGCAATAATGTGTCACGCTGCTGGCCAACTCCTGAGGCTTGGGAGGAAAGGAAGGGGGGTTCTTACCAGAATCTCGGCTGGTGTTCTCCACGTGGAGGTCGCTCCCCTGTGCCTGGGTTTTCTTTCCAGCTTGCTCTGTGACCCGCGTCAGGCAGTGGCTCCCCAGCATAACAGCCACCAGCGTCCTGCCTGGCCTGCTTTCTGCAGAGACTCTCTCCCACCTTCTCCCTGAAAACCAAGAACTCCCGCATGCCGCAAGCGACGGCACGAAAACAGACATTAATCCATCTGCAAAACCTCAACATGTCACCTGATCCGTATCAGTGCCTCCTAATTGCCTCCAAGGAAGATCTTCTTCTATTAAAAATCAGTTGCCCTCTCTGCTGGTAACACTAATAGATTTTGTGTGATATTTATACGAGACTTAGCCATCGGCACGTGAGATGCCGTCCCCTTCCTTCTGCCTGGGTCTCGGTCCTTAGCCTTTGCAGACGCCTCGCATGGTTTCAGTCTCCCGCTGGGCCTCTGTTGGCAAGATGCTACGCCCTGCGAGGGCATCGGTCTTGTTGAATGTTGTATCAGCGGCTCAGGAAGGGTGGCTGGTGCACAGGAGGCATGTGATTTCCTCCATCTGTCCAGTTCACTCACTCATTCATTCATTCATTCATTCATTCAACAAGTGGAGCCAATGTCTAGAGGGGGGGACAGAACAAACAAACAAAACCAAATAATAATAATGGCAAGCAGTTGTAAGGGCTCTGAAAGGAACAAATAGGGTTTTGAAACAGAAGATAATCAGGGTTGGGGGTCTACCTCGAATGAAAGGCAGGAATGTCCTGAGACCTAAAGGATGACAAGGAACAGCCCTGAGTGATGGTGGAAAGAGGAGGTCTCTAAGCAGAGGGCCTTACCTGGGGCCTGGGAAGTGGAGAGAGAGCTGAGCTCTCTTGAGGGCCTGGGAAAATCTCCTGTGGATAGAATTTCATGAAAGGGAGCCTTTGTTGGGTTTGGCAGGTAGGGAGGAGCTAGGCCCTTTCAGAAATGTCCAGGTGGTCAAGGCACTAGGGCATGTGATTGGTGGGTGGAACTTGGGCTCCTTCATACTCCAAGCAGAAAGATCTAGAGGATCCAGAGATGAAGCCCCTGGAAAGTCTGTGGTGTGGAAACAAAAAGTGAAGGTGGTGAAGAATGGGATCTGAATGAGGGATGTTGGGCAGTGGGTTGGATAGCAGAACCTCTGGGTCTCCTTTTCTGCTCATGCTTTGACACATCATTTGCTTCTGTCTTCTGCTCCTCCATGTTTATCGAGATGATGTAGCTATAAATAGGGCATCTGGACTCATACGGCTGTTGCTGCAATTGGGGCAGAACTTGAAATCGGGGCCTAGCCAAAACCTTGCCTTAAGTCGACAAGACCCAGATTTCAACAACAACCATGAGTAACAATGTCAGCAACGGCCCCGTCTCACCTTGCGGGCTCTTTGGTGTCAGTAAATGGAAAGCAGTTTCACTTGAGATAGATTTGGTGGTGAGAGCCGAGCCCATAAAAGGTCCTTCAAAGGTTATGGTCTTGTCAGTTAAGCATCAGAACAAGTTGTTGATGAGCGATTTCAGGGCTGAGGCCCAGGCAGGGCGGAGAGGGGCCCGCACACGCTCCAGCTGGTGGGAGTTGCTTCCCAGAGCCCGGGGAAGTGTACCCTGTGCAGAGAGTCACCCAGCTCCAGGAGAACTTGGGCCTTCATCTGCAGAGAGGGAAATGGGGGGGTTGTCTGGACAAGAGGAGTGACGCATTAATTAGAAGTTAAGGGTCCTCCTTTCTCTGCCCGATCTGAAGACATTCAAGTGAAAACATATGAGCACAACCCCATTGCTTTCACCCTCTCTCCGTTTCTAGACATTTCTTTGCCTCAAATGCCCTCGTGTTCCTTTAATTTGTGGCAGCTGGATCATATCACGGACAAACAGGATTGGGGTGACAAAGGAGACACCGGGACTTTTTCTACAAGACACTGCTGAGGACTGGGCTGTTAGTTCCTGGGGCTCACATCTGAGGTTTGGCTGTCAGGGGAGTCCTTGTTCAGGAGGGATGCCAGCCCGCAGGGAGGGGGTGGACGGACAGATGGATGGACGGCCAGAAAGGGAAAGACCAGGAGTCCAGGCAGGTCCCCGGCATCCTCTGGCCCTCCTGATGGTGGTTAGTGAGGGTAAAATGGTGGTGCGCCTGGGGGGTGGGATGAGTGCTTGGTGGAAGGCAAACCAGCCCCCCTTTCCCCCTCTCTGCTGCCATCCCATGCCCTTTCCCCCAGGCAGTAGAGACAGCTTGGTGAGCCAAACCAAAACGTGTCCTTACTACTTTTAAAACAACTCTCCCTGCAAGGATTTCCAGTCCTAGCTTCTGTCAAACCAATGGGCTCAATTCAGGAAGAGGGGGCAGGAGAGGTGACCTTCAACACATTTTACCACGAAGGGCATGAAGTCTCCTGCTAGGTCAGGCATTAGCCCTTTAGGGGATGGATCTTAGGGAGGTCCTTGGGGTGCCCTAGGGGGAGGAGGTGGGGCTGCTGGGGCAACCAGGGAGGCATTGGAAGGCAGTGGCTTCCTACCAACCAGTGTGGAAATATTTCACTATGTAAACTTCCTGGTGCATAACTGGCTGAATATCAGCTCTAGGAGCAAACGTTTTCCCTCCAAACTGGGAAAGATGGCCCAGGTCCAGAGGAGAGATACAATTACACTTAAATATATACGTAAATACTCCACCTTGGAAGAGAGCTGCAGGATCCATCCATCTTCTCATCCTGGGTGGGAAGGTAGTTCAGTATGTAGTTCAGTATGTAGATTCTCCTCATTTCCTCAGTTCCTGTGAACTCTTCAGGTGCTGTGGGGTCATCAAGAGAGGGACAGACTTCAAGGGGTGGCCAGTAATACCACTCAAGGAACCGGGACTCAGAAGTATGACATACCGCTTGTGAGGAGGTGCCCCCATGCTCAAAACAGACAAAAAAAAAAAAAAAAAAAAATCCATGGGGCACCTGGGTGGCTCAGTGGGTTAAGCCTCTGCCTTCAGCTCATCATGATCCCAGGGTCCTGGGATCAAGTCCCACCTCGGGCTCCCTGCTCAGCAGGGAGCCTGCTTCTCCCTCTCCCTCTGCCTGCCGCTCTCCCTGCTTGTGCGCTCTCTCTATCTGCCAAATGAATAAAGTCTTTAAAAAATTTAAAAAAATCCATGGAGGTTGGTCAAAGGGAGATGCCTGGGGGTCAGAGCTGCTGGGGCAAGTGTAGGGGATGAGATCTGTCCTGCCGTCCCAGCATGTGTCATCCTGCCACCTGGTCCAAGCCCTGAAGATCAGCTTCGGTGGGGCTCTTGGATGGAGACCCAGTGCCATAAACCCGCCTTCCCCAACAGCGATTCTTGGCTTAGCAACACAGCTGCCAGTGAGCCCCTTCATCTGGGTGTTTGGTTCCAGATGTGCAACCCCAAGGACACCATGTCAGTGCGTTTCTCTGCTGACTGGGCAAGAGAAGCTGCATCTTCTAGCAAACCCTTTCAAGTCCACTGCTGGTTAGCATGATTATAGTATTTTACTCGTAAGATGGTGATGCCTCTTGGGCTGCTTTTTGAGATCCCATTCTCAACCACAGGAGGAGGATCTTTCAAGGCACAGAAGGTGAGAGCAGAGTGGGTTTTAGAGGGCATGGTGTCTCACACGCTCATTGTGGAGAAGAAGAGGGGTGCAGGGTGAGTGAAGCGGGCAGGAAGGTCACATAATTTCCCTGAGGTCACCTGCAGAGGTGGTGGCAGAGATGTGACTGGCCCTTCCTATCTCTAACATCCCTTTTGGTTAAAGTTTAAAAGAGAATTTACGAGAAAAATTATTAGTTTTACTTGGAAAATACAGAAACATATAAAAGAAAATGCATACCCAGAGTGCTACCACCCACAACCATTTTTATACTTCCTTTCAATTTTTCTATTAACTATTTCCCATAATTAAGATTATCCTATGTGTGTGTGTGTATGTGTGTATATATATATGTGTGTGCGTGTATATATATACACATATATATATTCACCGAAAAGTCCAGAAAGAAAATCACGTATATGTGTATATACATATATATGAGATTGTATATGTATATAATCGTGTGTGTGTGTACATATATACCTCCATACACACCTATATGATTTTCTTCCTGGCCTATTTAGTGAAACCTTATAACTCAAGTAATTTCTCCACTTGTTATAAACTCTTCATAAACATAATTTTAAACATGTGCTTAAAATTCCATTATGTGAATATATCATGATTTACTTACCTACTCCCATACTGTTTTATATTTAAGTTACTTCTCATTCTCAAATTATAAATGATGCTAATATGAAAATGATTACGTGGAAAGGTTTGCTTTTCTTTTTTTTAAAATCCCTGTATTTCAGACTATTGCCTTTGGCTGGAATCCCAGAAGTGGTGTTTCTAGGTCAGAGAGTATAAACACATTAAGGATTGGCGATCTATTACTAAACTGTTTTCCAAAAGTATTGTTCCAATTTATGCTTCCACTAGAAAGCTATGAAATTTTATTAAATCTTTGTTAATGTGGTAGAAAGTTCTCATTTCTGATGTGAAAAATCTCAGTGTTCTAAGTTCAAGTGTGGCTGTGAGTCAACAGAGATTTTGATGTGAATAAACAGTCCCATTCAACATTTTTGAAAATTCAACAAAATGCTGCATCTACCCTAGAAAGCAAAGAATTGGCCCCATTTAGCCCAGTTGGCTAGGATCAGGCTCTAAAAGTGATGTCTACACCCCAGACTGACAGAGCCCAAGGGATACAAATAAAGCAGGGTAGGTTGATCTCCGAGGAGCCTGCTAGAATGTAGGACCTGAGCAGTCTGTGTGCTCATGTGCACATGTGTGTACGTACACACTTATGTGTTGTGTGCAGACACGGACAGGTGCACACGTGGATCATGTCCATCCCTGGGGGAAACCAGGGTATTGGATCAACGGACTCATAAACACATGTCTCTCGATGGAAAATGGGGCTGATGCACCATCCTGTGACATCACCAGGGTGGCTCATTTGGCTTCTCAGAAGATCCACGTCAGTCCTTCTCAGCCCTGTTGTTCAGAGGTCCTCCCAGTCCTGGATCAGGCCATCTCAGCCAGGCTAAGGGGAAAAGGCCGGCTGAGATAATGAGCCCCTGCTCATGACAGGGTGGTCTGGCAGGCAGGGACCTCTCAGAACAAAAGAGAATGTTAATGTCTGTCTCTCCAGACCCACAAATGCAGAGCTGTCAGGGTAGATGTTTCTAGAGCCCCCCTAGCCCCTGCAGCTCTGTAAGGAACCTAAGGACACTGGGATGATTGGTCCTTATAGAAGTGGAGATCCCACTTGGCCTTGTTTTCCTTATCATTAGAGAAGGGGACGATGGGAAGGTTGGGTTTTGCCCTCAAAATCATCACTCAGTCCATTTCAGTTCTCCCGGGACACACTCCAGCATTTCCTGCTCATCCATAGGTGGGTGACCCCTCTCATTCTCCTTCATGGGGAAGTTGCGAGGGACGCTGGGGCCTGGGAGACGGATCAGCTGAATTCTGGCCCTGACTCTGGTAATCTGTGTGGCTCCAGACAAGTCACCAGCCTCCTGGGTCATGCTCTTGTCACCTGCAAAGCAGGAATCTGGATTTGGTGAACACTAGGTCTTTGCCTAAAGTTTTATATATTTATAGTACAATAAAAAAAAAATCAAGTATGCCTAAGTGAGTGACATTTTGGCAAGAAGCGAGCAAGCTACTCTGAATCCCAGAGGCCAGAGGAGTGGTCCTTTCAGCAACTTGTGTGTTAAGGAGGCTCCTGGGTTTCCTTTAGCATCAAAAAGTGGGAAGCAGAGCTGAAGGTGAACAACAGGTAAATTAGGAAGGGTCTGGGTCGCTGCAGTCCTAAAAGTCTTAGAAGTGAGGGGAAAAACCTCAAGTACAACAGGTTCATTACTGATGGCAGGTTTGAAGGAGCTCTTGGAGATCATCAGTGACTTAACCCAAGGCTGCTTCATTCATGGCCCACGCAGAAAATCTGTGGGACACCGTGTGGCAGGAGATGCGTGCCACCCCCTGTCCAATGAGCCAGGTCACATGCGTGCTGGGGGTTAGTCATCAGAGTGATTCGGGACCCGCTGTCTGTGCCCAGGTCGCAGGAGAGACTTTCTCGCCCTGCAATTTAGCCCTGGGCACATCTGGCCTCTTTCTTTGTTGGGCAGTCTGTCCCTCTGCAAAACGGAGTCTTTGCATTGTAGCCTTGTAAAGTCATTGTCACCTCGCTGCCTCTCCAGCAGTGCTTTGTCACAACCTCTTAGTGTGCCGCTAAGTCCAGGTAGTGGGCTGTGACCCACATTTTAAAAAAGGGAACAGAATAAGAAAATAGAGGGCATTGCAGGTAGCAAAGGTAAGGCTTGTCTTCGTGAAAAGCTTTGTTTTATCCTGGGTTGCAATGTGAATAAGATCTCCTGGGTAGGTCTCAATCAAAGCCTTGAAAACTACTCTGTAGGATGGAGAGGCTGAGGGATAAGGACGCTGGAGGCTCTGCCTGTGTCCTCACAATGTGTATTTCATGCCACGTGGGTATGTGTGGTGACAGCCAGAAATATCACCTGGGCCGTGGGGCCTGGGGGGGGCCCCTCAGCCCCCCGGATCCTGACTTTGTGGCCTGGGCTTCTGACTCCGGCATCTTGCATGCCCGTGCCTCCTCCCCTGGGATGACAAATACCTGTCACCCATCCTCTCCACACCAGCAGGCAGCTGGGACCCCCCATTTCCCCTTATCCCTGCTCCTCCGGCTGTTTTCAAGCCTAAGGAGGTTGAATCAAGGAGGAATTAAGTCAGAGAGAAGTGGCCGCTCAGCGTCTCCTGGTGAGTCCACGTGGCAGGAAAGGAGCCCCAGGACCTGGAATTTAATAACTAGAAGAAGCTGGAGGAACAGCCTAGTCCTGCCCCCATCGTTTTGCAAGGAACCTGATACTCAGTGAAGTTCTGGGCCAACAGGTTGGAGGGGCTGGTTTCAAACCCAGGTTTTCAATCAGCAGATCTCCTGCTCCATCCCCATGTGCTACTGCCCTCATCTTGCTGGAAGCACCACATTTTAGCAAATAGCAAATAGCTTCTGAGAGCTTTGGGGTAAAAACATACATCCCTGAGGCGAGGCTTCTTGGCCCCCCAGCCACACACACATACCCGCCCCCAGCTGCCCCTTCTGTTCTCTGCAAATAATCCATCCCAGTGTTCTCCCAGAGCAGAATGGTAACAGCAGGTCTCAGCTCAACAAGCGGGCCCAGCACTGGAGTAGCCAGTGGGGGGTAATGGGGGTGAAAGGGAGGCCCCTAGCATCCCTCCCTCTGCACTGTCCCCTCTGCATTGCTCACCCCCTGCAGTCCCATCTTCCCACCTTTCCGTGCCCCTGGTCTCAGCCCTGAGAGAGAGGAGAAGGATAACGGGGAGGAAGAAGGGGAAGGAGAAGGAGAGGAGGAAGGGCAGGAAGGAGAAGGGGAGGAGGAGGAAGAGAAAGGGAAGGAGGAAGGACAACAACAACCATGGTCATCAGAACAGCGATCAGAGCCTCCACGGGGCACTGATCCAGGCCTGGCGCTGTTCCAAGCACTTTACATGAATTATCCCAATTAACCTCTATACCCCTGTGAGGGAGCACTGTTGCTATCTCCCCCTTTCGCAGTAGACAAAACCGGGCACAGGAAAGTTACATAAGTCATTGTCACACAGCTCGTTAGCATCCCAACCAAGCAGTCTGGCTCGGCGGCCCCATTGCTAACCACGGCCCTGTACCACGTGGTCGCCCTGTTGCCCCGTTCGTGGCCAGGTGCAGCCAACGGGGCCCGAGCAGCCTCACTGGCCACGCGGTGTCCCAGTTCTGTCACGGGTGATGCCTGCCTGGTGCCTCCCGGGCTCAGAGCCTGGAAGAGCTGGATTGCGGCAAAGGGGGAGCCGATGCAGGTCCCGCTGCTGTCTGCTCCGGCCGCCTCCTCCACCCCGGCAGCGTCGGGGGCAGGCACCTCGTCCCCCATGGGCTTCGATGGTGAAGTTACTGGGGTGAATCTCCACAGCCCCGTGGAGAGGAGTCTTCCAAAAGATTTTTGGAGGTGTTTCCTGGAGCTCTGCAGGGCAGAATTCTGCAGCGATGTAGCATCCTGAGCAGCCTCACGGCGGCCCACTGGAGGGTTGTATAAGGTGCAGGCTTCTTGTGGCGCTATGTGGGGTCAGGCCTCCAGGTGAATTCCTCAAGGGGATCTGAGCTGTATTGCATCACAGAGGAGCTTGGGGACCCATGGAAACAAAGAAACCCTTCTGTCTCCGCTGCCCACAGAGTCTAGGGCGATCCTTGCTGTTCAGTATCAACAGGGCCGATGACTGAGCCCTCCCCCGGCTCCGCCATGTGAGCCCTGAGCCTCCCCATGGCTTCCTGAGTCCAGCCGGCTGGGAGGCAAGCATATCTGCTGCCAACTTACCCGGCTGCCCTGGGAGGCCCAAAGGCCTTTGCCTGGAAGGGACCCTGGACACCTGGACCCTGAAAATCAGCAGGGGGGGTCCAGGTGGCCACCCCCGTGCACTCACTTGGATTCTGCTCCCCCAACGGGCGCCCAAACACTCCCTTTCTTCTCTCTCCCATCCATTTCCCGCCCCACCCCAACCCGAGCCCTCCCCGCAAAGTGAAGCCACAGACCTACCTTTTGGAGTTTGTATGCCTCTGTCATCACTTTCAGTGCAGATGGGGGTGGAGGAGGAGGTTGGAGAGAAAGAAGAGAAAAAACTAGGAGGGAAAGTCCCCATTTAAACCCAGGCCAATGAGGGAATCCAACTGACACAGCAAGAAAGCAAGATGAGTAAAAAGTGAGCAGGAGATGATTTATGTTTTATGCCTAAGGACCGACGGAAGACTTCCAGGTGTCACCCAGGCTGCCCAGTAGTCTTTAGCAGCAATTAGAGCTGGACACTGTCCTGAAGCCCCCGGCCCCTACCTGCCTGCTTGGTTTTAGCTGATGCTTTCATTTACCCCCATGTGCACAGGGGCTTCCAGAAGCCTCCCTTCCCTGCCTAATTTGTCTTTCTCAGTTCTCCCCTTTGGGTGATAACAGGACATGGCATCCACAATTGGGTGTTGGGCCAGTGGACGGTAGTGCATGGCCACGCCTCAGGATGCCTGGGTCCGGAGCCTCTGTCCCCTTTCCTGCCCCCTGGGGGCCATATGCACGTGTCCAGGCCTCCAAGTCTAGGACAGGGATCAGGAAAAACCAACCAGTCTTTCTCATCCCTCTCTGAGCATTGTTTCCTGGAGGGTGGGTGTGGAAAGGGAGTGGGGGCAGGCCCTTCCTCTCCAGTTTTGAACCACACAGACAGCAGAGGCAATGCAGCTGGCCAAGGAGATGCTCAGGGTCAGCACCAAGGGGAGGAGACTTCCAGTTTTTGTGCATGGGCATGGTGGCATTGGCTCAGCTGAGTGGTTTGTGTTTTGTTAATGAGCTCTTCTACACTAGCTCGCTGGGTGGTGGGTCAATGAGCAGGGGTGCTCAGCACAAGAAATGAAGCACCCGGGTCAAGGACACACAGCATGTCTGACCAAGCTGCAGTTGGAGTTCATGGCCAGACCCATTGCATGCAAAGCGATGGTGCCACAGTCAGGATGCGGGAGGTGCTTCTCCCGGTCCTCGGATGCCTTCCGGTTAAGCCTGATGGACCCCACAGTCTGAGCAGTCTGAGAGCAGCCTGCCCTTTGCTCAGCATGCCATGGGAGGGCAGTGGTGGGTGCTACAAGGGAAGACAGCAAGCCTGGAAAGGAGCACTGATGTTTTTGGCAGAGGGCATTCGCTGCAATTGGAAAGGTCGTCGGCTGCCCCTTACCTGCTGGCAGCCTGCAGTAAGATATGGCCACTCACCTTTGCACATACGTTGGACGAATTAATAACAGGTGCAAGAAAAAGCAAGGAGAGGCTCTGTGGGACTTTTAGAACTTGGGCTTGGGCATCCTAAAACTCTTTCTCCACCTTCACAGTGGAGCCCCTCTGCCTTGCTACAGTGGCCTTCTTTTGCAGATGAGTGCCCCAGGTTACTTTATGTAGATTCAAGTCTCCCCTCCGCTGTTGGAGTGTCTGTCACTTACCACTTGTCCCTGTTGTCAGCGATGCTGTCTGATGCATCACCTGTTTAATTTTTTCCTTTTTAATTTTCCATGAGCTTGGAAATAGATAATCAAGCTTATTAGACTTGTGTGTAAAACAAGAAGAAAGAGGCATTGAGGGAGTACTCAAGGGACCTGCAGAGTCAAGGGCGTTCACTTTGGGTGTGTAGGCGCTGAGATTTCTATTTTAACCCTTTCAAGGTCATTTCTGGTATTTTCTAGTGCTTGGTGGGATTCTGGATGGGGATACCTAAGGCAGCTGAGTGCAGATAGGCAAAGAGGTTCTGAGTCATGAGGGCAATGCCTTACTTTTACACTCATCCCATGCTCTATTCTGAAGCCTTTCCAAGTTCTCCACATTCGGGTTACCTGAGAGATGCTAAAGGTCTTCTGGAGAACCATCTTTTTGCTGACAATTGCTCTCGGCAATTTGCAAGGGCTTGAAGATGGTCCAGGTGGTTGAGGGATCCACCTACCCAGAGGCAGGGATAGAGCCAGTTTATTATTAACGGTTTTGTCCACCTTCACTCCTCAACCAAGTTCAATCCTCCAGCTCCTCCCCAGTAGGACCACGCCTTCTCTAAGCCTTTCTTTGTTGACCTGCAGTGCCCTTCCTTCTTTGTTGACCTGCAGTGCCCTTTCCCTGCTCTTGCTTCTGAGCCCCCCACCTCTGTTGAGTCTGGGTTTGATCCCACTTTTCCCGTGATGCCTTCCTTCTCCTCCTTTCCCTGAATGCCTATAATACTTGAGGTGGCAGTTCATTTATTTATTCAACAGGTATTAATTAAGCCTTTGGTGCAGAAGCATGTGCAGATAGTTCAGGGAGCTCATGTGTCTGTAACTTCTCAGCCAGCATCTCTGCTCCTGCAGCAGCAGCTCTCAACCTGCCCGCACACAGGGTCACCTGGGCAGCCATGGGAACCTTGAGGCAAAGGCTGCACCCTCAACTCATTAAGCCAGACACCATCTTTTTTTTTTTTTACTTTCTATTTTGGAATAATTGTGGATTTGCATGCAATTGCGAGAGGTGGCACAGAGAGGTCCCTTGTACCCTCCACTCAGTAACCCCCCTCCGTGACCATATCTTTACATAACTACAGTGCAATCTCACAAGTGGAAATTTGACATTGGTACAACCCACCAAACCTGCCCATTCAGATTTTGCCAGTTTTAATGTGCCCTTGGCGTGTGTATGTGCACGCACATATTTAGTTCTGCACAATTTTACCACATGCAGAGATTCATGGAATTACCTTGTGATCACATTATTTTTCAAAATTCCCAGGTGATCTCAGTGTGTGACTAAGGTTGAGAACCACCGCTCCATGAGCCATATGCCGTTCGCATCCAGCAGTGCCCCCCACCCCGCCCCGCCCCAGGTGATGGTCTCTGTTTCCCTTCTGATCCGGAGTTTCTTCTCCCCAGCTAACACACCTGACCCTCCGTGAGCCGGTAGGCTGCGCCCACCCTCCCGGCTGCTGCAGTTCTCTCTCTCTCTCCCTCGGCCCCCGACCCTGACCCTGACTTGGGACCCCACAGGGCAGGGGCCCTCCTCTGGCCTGCCTGCACAGAGAGCTATTTCCAGGACTCGAGAATGAAATTGAAAATAGACCAAACAATGTGACAGTTTTCTGCTGCTATTTTTTCTTCCATGAACAGAATGTTCAGCATTATTATTTTTTTTTTCTCTTTGTGCAATACTGCAAGTGAGAAATAATCTGATTGGAATGCTGGCTTATGCTGTTTATAAGCTGCAGTCCCCAACAAGCTGTGCGGAGGGAACTTTCCCAGGGCCTCGGTGGGGGGGAAGGTGCTGGCGAGTCATGGGTTACGGCCACAGCCTGGTGTTGATTAGGCAAGGAAGTAAGTGCCCACATGCACGTGGATGCTCCTTCTTGGAGCTTCTCTTTTCCTGGGAGCTTTGTGATGCTTTTTGCCCGAGAGTGATCAAGGAGCAGCCCGGTGCATGGGCGCTGGGAAGGGGCTGGGAAGGAAGACTGAGGTATCTGAGGCTGGGGCACATTTGACCTCAGACATTGCCACTGAATAGCTGGGAGGTGGGGAGATAGGTATCCCTAATGCCCCAAGTTTGCTTTCCCAAAGAACCTGGAATTTGAGTCTGAGGTGGGCCCCTGTCGAAAGCACAGTCAAATTCAGGGGTTGGTGCTGTAACAGGAAAATGCTCTTTTCATCCTGCTGGGACTCCTTTCCAATGGCAAGAGAAGGGACAGGAAAGTTTCGTGACTGTCAGTGTCATGTGGGAGCTTAGAGAAAGGGGAGTCTATTATTTCCTGGGAGACTTTAATCTGAGGTTATTCATTCTTTCCCTTGTTTAAGAAGCATAGGGATCATCGGCTCTCCGCCACGCATCGAGCTTGGTTCTAGGGACACTAGACATTTGTCTCTCTAGATATGGCTTAATTTTATTTTATTTTTTCTCCTGGGATGGGAGGGGGACCAGAGTTGGGCAAGAGAAGAAGTTGATTATTTTGATTTCTTCCAATTCACAAATGCCCGGAAGCTGTAAGGACGGAACAACCAGATTTTAAAAGTCACCTTCCTTATTCTTCAGGCACTATGGAAGTGTTCTAGATCTTGACACAGGTGAATGAGAATGTTTGTTAAAAGCTCAAAAGAGTGTACGCTTAAGATCTGTACCTTTCACTGTGTGTAACTTTTAACTTAAAAAAAAAAAAAAAATCACTTTCCAGACGGAAGATGGAAAAGAAACAGTAAAGCCACAATTAAGAGAAGAAAACTTTAATCAGGAATAAAACCCTGATTTTGAAATCTCATCCTACCTGCATTACCTGCATTTTCACAGGCCAGACATTATGGCCCCAAGGCTCCACCCACTGAAGCACAAGCATGTGCCCATCAGGGGACTGGCTCTACCCCTGGCCGGGGTGTGCCTGCTTCTGCTTCTGGAACATTCCTCCCACACTCCAGTAGGGCCAGGGGGTCCTGCCTTCCCCATGAGTCTAAGTGACCATTCCCTTTTCTGCTTCACCTGCATTGACCACCTTAACTATAATCTGACCCTTGGTTACTGAGCATCTTTCATTTTTATTTACTGAGTAAGTTAGTACGTTGAAAGGGCTTAGAACGGTTCCTGGCACAAAATAAACCTCAATAAGTGATCATTGTTATTGTTGTTATTATATTTTATGCTTCTGGTCATTCTCCCGAGGGCCCGTGTCCTTGGGACATACAAGTCTAGTGGGGGCTGGCTTGTGTCCTGTGGTGATCAGTGCAACACTGGACGTTTGTGCTTATTGAATTCTGCGCTGATGTGTGGAAACTTCAGGTAACTCTAAGCCCATGGTGAATCTGACTACACCAGGGGTGACTGAGGAAAATTCTGGCAGAGTCTTCTGCACTGAGATGCAGCACCAATCAGGTGGCGTGGGGAAGGAGGGCATGCCAGGATTTTAAAACCTCTTCCCAGCCCCACTCCTGAGAGACCTTCAGAAAAGCCTGGGCTCCAACATAGCCAAGGGGCGGAAGGTTGTGACCCCAGAGTACCCGGTCTTTGTGGGTGGTCTTTTGAGCCTCCCAGGGCACCCTGGGGTGGGGTAATGAGATGCCACTTGATGACAGCCGCCCTGCTTTTCAAAGTGACGCTCAGCAAAAGGGCAGCATGACCATGACACCTGCTCATGAGCCCCACCCACCTCGAGACTGGGAGGCTGGGCCACCCTGCTCATTAGGTCGGCATCTGTCCCCACCAGCCTGCCTGCAGCTGATGCTCATTAATCCTGGAGCCTGAGCCTGGTGGGCCAAAAGAGGCTGAGCTTTTAGAGCCATTTATGGCAATAGGCTTGGCAAGAAGCGCTAGGTTGATTTTTAATTGGGCTGAAGGGCCCCCTGCGTCCCTGGAGCCCAGGCTCCCAAACTAGGCCAGTCCAGGAGGGTGGTTTTGGCCCACTGACTTCATGAAAAGTCTCATTGCAGGGATGAGTTTCCTGCCAGATCAGCATGGTGGCGGTGCCACAGGGCCAATTCCAGCACATTCTAGGGCTTTCTGGCTTGGCCTTCCTGGTTTGGGAGACATAACAGAACCTGCCTCAGTGAGGACACGGTTCCCTTGGGAGGGCAGGACGCTCGTCATGGTCTTCACTAGCCAATGATGGAATTAGCCTTCTGAATTCACAACAGTTTTGCAGGAGAGTAACAATAATGAAAACAGTAGATGATATGTGTTGACCGCTTCCTATGCCCCTGATGTTGAGCAAAGGCCTCACATGTCTTATCTCATTCAATGAAGCTTAAGAACTGTTATCAGGCCCATTTTGCGGATGAGGAAACTGAGGCACAGAAGGTTCAATAACCTGCTCCAGGCTACACCTTCCGAGAAGCAGAGCTCAGCTTTGGACTGGCTGAGGTCCGGCTCAGGGGTTTGGTGCCTTTGCTTTCTGCTGTCCTAGGTGTAGGACTTGGAATTACCAGCCGAAGCAATGAGTCTGCTGTGTGTCAGAGATGCCGGGGGCCTCCACAGTGAGACGGGACGTGCTGGCCAATGGAACAGAGGCTGGAAGTCAGGAAACTGAGCCCAGTTTGATTCCAGCCACCCAGCAACTATGGGATGTCCGGGGCACTACCTCCCGGCTTCATGTCCTCCACCAAACAGGCATACTGTCCTCAGGGGGTGTTTCTAAAATAAGGATGCCAGCCTGCCATCAAGGTGGAAACACTTAGCAAGCAGTTAATAATGACAGTTCTAACTGCCCCTGGCCCACCAGGAAGGCCTCACCACGGGGAGCACCCACCTGGAGGAGTGGCCCATTTCAGGCGGTAGAGATGATGGGTGATGTTTGCTCCGTCACCAGGGTGCGTTCCCAGCCCTGTCTGTCTTCCTTTGCTTTCCGTGTGCCGCGGGTGTGACGGGACCTCCAGGAAGCTCGTGTCTGCTCACCTCCTCTCTGGGTCTTCCTCGCTCCTGGCACGGACTCTCATGAGTGTGTGGGCAGGAGTGAGCTCCTGTTACTCCTTTCCCCAGATCTTCCCGTCGGCTTCTCTCCACTCCTCCCTGCCTCTCTCTTTCTGCTGGTTCGCGATCATCAAAGGCAGATCTCGGGATCCAAACTGTGAACCCAACTGTCTCCATTGCTGCGGGTTT
Source organism: Mirounga leonina (assembly GCF_011800145.1). Classification (NCBI taxonomy): domain Eukaryota; kingdom Metazoa; phylum Chordata; class Mammalia; order Carnivora; family Phocidae; genus Mirounga; species Mirounga leonina. The sequence continues at coordinate 70,592,643 of NW_023270451.1, read as the reverse complement.
CAGGGCAGCCGCGTGACAGGGGCGCTTTTTCTGGCACCAGAAGCTGCTGATGCATAATTCAACAAACAATCCAGAAATGCATCAGAATCCAAATTACTCACATCAGAGGGATCTTGATGTTAAACACAATCTCTTAAAAACCCACTCCATTCATGTGCTTTTATCTTCCAGCATCTGTAAAAGTTTGGGGAAGGCTGGGCTGCAGTGGGAAGTTTTAGCCTAAAATGGATGGCTTGGCGTCCCTGCAGAGGATGTGGGTGGCGTGAGGTCCCCGGCCCCCGGCCCCAGCCAGCTGTGAGAGTGGCAGGCACCTGGGGCTAGGTCTTGGGGCTGGCGCCCCCAGGTGCCCCCCCAGCCTGGAGTCTCCAGTCCTTCTGGCAAGTTACCCCCCACAGAGGCAGTGTTCTGCCCTGAAGAAGGCAGCATCCTGCTTCACTGGGGAGAGGCTGGGCCGTACAGTGGTTAAGAACACAGGCTTTGGAAGAAGACACTGGGGTTCAAAATCCGGCACTAATCATCTTTTTAACCTTGGGCATGTTTCTTAACCTGTCTGTGCCTTCTGTTCCTTATCTGTAAAATGTGGAAAATAATTGTGCTTATCTTACAGTGCTGTTGAAAAAACAAAGTTATTTTATGAGAGTGCTACGTAAGTGTGGGCTCTTACTATTATTCCAGAAACTTCCATGGATATCTGGGGACCCTTGGGTCTCCCCATCCTTCCATGGGATCTCCAAATTTCAGAGCACTCTGGTTCTGCCCCAGCACATGACCAGACATGAACTATGTAGGTTCGAAGTGCCTGACCGCCTACAATACTTGGAAAACAACTCCTTGCCCCCAGCCCACAGCTGCATTCTTCCACATTTATCCTGGCTGGCACCCTTCCTCAGCAGGACTCCCTCTGGGGTCTTCTCTCTCAAGGTTTCTTTTATTTATTTCCTCCTTTCACGGGCTTCTGAGTCTAAAGAAACTTCCTATCTATCCTGCCCCACCCCCACAGCCTCCTATTTCCCTGGACGGTCACCAAGCAGCCCGTTGTCCTCAGCCATGCAGACTAGCCTCCGGAAACCCCGTTTCCCTGTCATTTTGCAGCAGACAAACATGTGCATTTTCTAAAAGGCTGGAGAAGCTACTGTGGCTAGTCTGTGCTCCAGCCCAGACCTGAATGCCTAATTGGGCTTTTCTTCCACTATTCCCGGGAGTGGAGAGTGGGGTTATCTGATCAATAGCCCTCGTGGCTGCTTACCAGTGCCCTGGTTTTTACCCATTTGCTGTGGGGCCGAGGAGAGGCACAGCATCACCCCCACTGAGTGTGCACTTGGCCCCACCCATCCCTGCAAGGCATAGCCTCGTTTACACCAGGTGAGGACCTGACCTGGGTCCCTAAAGGCTGAGAATTCCCACACCCGGCTGCAGACTCACTAGGCTGGCAGATCTGAGCCACGGATGGCTGCAGAGGGCTCTGGCTAAGCAGAGGCAGATTTTAAGTGCAGAGGACTGGCAGGAGTCCAGAGGAGGACGAAAATTGTAGCAGGTAGACCAGGGGCTTCCTGGCGACTGGAATCCTGGGGTAGGGGCAGTGGGAAGCAAGTGGGGAAAAGTACTTCATGGATCCTCAGGATTTCTTCCTGGGTTCAGCGTGACCCTTACTTCATGCCAACTCAGTTTTAATCCCATGCTGCATGAGCTGTGACTTGCAAACTTGTGCTGACTTTAGCACAAAGAGGTGAGGGAATTGACTTAAGGTCGCACAGCAGGTTAATGGGGGAATAGAAACAAGAACCAGGTTCTCTTTCCTTGCAAAGCAGTATATGCTGTCCTGACAGTTAGAATCTCACACTCAGACGACAGGAACACTTGGGTTCAGAGAGGTGACGCCACTCGCCCAGTGTCACACAGCTCATTCATAGCAGAGTTGGGACTAGAACCCACTTCTCCTAATTCTTAGTCTAGTGTTTGTGCCGCTTCCTACCCCTGATCGCTTCTGCTGGTTTGTTCACCTGCTCCCCTCATTAGCTGGGGAGGAGGGGTCCTCCCAGGACCTGGCATCTGCTGATGCCATCTGCACTGAAATCGGCCTGGGTATCTCAAGGGGGTAGGACAGAAGCAGCCCTACTGGCTGGGCATCACTTCAGAGGGAAGCGGGCCCATCCCGGGGCCTGGGTTGGATGGAAGGACAGGCTTTGCCTAAGCACACCCTGCTCCCATCCCCCTGCCCCCCCCCCCCCATGTGTCCTGGGTCTCAGCCAGGGCTTGGAAAAAAATAAATTCTGGATGGCTGCTAGCCAGGCAGACACCCAGGTTGTCAGGGGATTGGGGAAGGTCAGACAGGGATGCCAGTTAACATGAAGAAAAAAAACAGAGGATGGGTGTAAATTAGAGGCCTGTGTCTCAGCAGCTCTGTGCCTGGAATCTGTAATGGGCCTCACCGCAAGTCGGCTGGGGATTCTAGATGACAACACAAGCCTCCTTCTGAGTCAAGCCCTGGCTTTAGCACCACACGCTGAAGGTGACATGGGCTAGTGTCCTGGTGGCACCCCGCCCTCCCAGCTTCCTCCCTACCGAACTGTGCTAAGACTCTGATCTCTCTGGGCGCCCTTGGCTCCCAAGTGCAGTCACGTACCTCACCAGTGGATCCAACAGGACCCTCTACTTCCCCTACCATGTCTGTGTACTTTCCTGGCTATCCTTCTAGTCCAACGGTTCCTAGAGGGTCAGGGCTCTGTCTCTTTCCCCTCGGAATCCCCAGTACTGAGCACAGGGGCACATAGCAGGTGCTCAATAAATACTTCTCAGATGAATGAACGGGTGAATTAATGGATGAACAAACGAAGCCATGTTTAGCTAACAAAATTAGGACCAGAGAGAGGAGCCGAATGGGGCTTCCAGCAATAATCAGCCCCGTCCAATGCCAATATGTGGTACAGTTTGCACTCCACATGCTTGTTGGTTTGATATCCGGGCCAGAGGCTCTGATGTGTGGCCCCTTGAGGCTAAAGCCCTTGCACTCAAGTACCAAGTGCAGGTGCTGTTTCAGGTGCTGGGCTGATAATAAGAAGAAAGCGATGGCTTTCCAGACCTTGAGGGGATCACAGTCTGGGGGGAGAGTACAACTCAGAAACCGCCCGTTAGAAGCTGTAATGGAGGGATTCACCACCTGCTGTGGGAGCCTGGAAGGGGGGCGTAAAGAGCCTCCTTGGGAAGGTGGGGCCGGGTCAGGCTCTGGCAGCCACAGCGTGGGAAGAGGGCTGATGCAGAAGGGAAGCATGAGCCGGATCTGGAGGGATAAGCGAAACTTGCCAAACAAAAAGTAGGGGGCGGAGGGGAACACACTCAGAGGAGTATATTGATTGACAGCCTGTATGAGGAACGACAATGCTTTATTTGGCTGGAGAGGGGTTGTGGGATGTTCCATGCCCATGGAAGAAGAGCGCCTTCTATGGACCTGACCCCTGGGCGCGGGTGCTCAGACGGATGCAGAGAGGCAGCACATCGCGGGGCTGTAGGGTTTTGCAAAGGGTCATGTCTTGTCTGCTGACTGGCCCCAAGCTCAGCTGGATGCTAGAGTCTGTGTGCATGCCCTGGTTCGAGGCCCCTGGATTGCCACAGCTTCCGATGTCAGGGCTCCTCGGACAACCTAGAGGAGGCTGAGCGCCGGCAGGAAACACAGGAACTGCCGAGCAAGGCACATGGTGACAGCAGTGCTTGGCTTCCCACCTCACTGCAAAGGCCACTGATGGTAACTTTCAGGGCCTCTGTCTGGGGCACCTGACCACCTGTCCAGAGCATCGGCTCCCCAGACGAGGCCCTTCCCAGCTTGGAGTCTCATGACTCTGATTGGCCAGAGACCAGGGAAAGTCGAGGAGTGGTTTCCCTGGAAGGATTCAGAGAACAGGCTGGAAACAACAGCTTCCGCCACACACTGGAGGATGAACCTGAAATCCAAGTCAGAGATAATAAGAACCAGGTTCACATTTAGATACTATCTGAGGGCTGCTTAGCTTTCTCTCCACTCCTGGTGGCATTCCTTCCTACTTTGACTTGTTAGTGTAATAAATATTTATTGAGTGTTCTTTGAGCACAGGGCACATGGATCCTACCCTCAAGGAACTTGAGTTCTAGAAGGAGGACCGAAATAGAAGTGATTCCCATATCATGCTGTGATGTATGTCTGTCCCTGTTTTGTTTGTGCCCCAGGTCCTCTGCAGCTTCCGTTGACTGTAAAGGCCACCTCAGTGGGCTCCCTTGCCTCTGACTGCCAGTTGATTTGAACAATGAGGAGTTTGGCAGGAGATTGGGGTAGAAAAGTGAGAGGTTGAGGGATTTGTTTCCCAGGTCCTGACCCCCACCCCTTCCTCCCATTCTCTCCTGGGTAGACTTGGGCTGGCTGCATCCTTTACCTACGATCACTTCTCTCAAGCTTACCATGGGTGCCTTTCTCCTTTCAGCTTCCAGTAACTATTCCCACCCCTTTCTCCTTCAGGTTCAAGGGTGGGGAGGGTCCCTCACATTCCCAACCCCAGGATTCGGCACTATCCTGTGAGGTTTCCCTTTAGTTCATATTGGGAGTCAGGGAAATAACTGAAATGTCTCAACACATGTCATCCCCACTAGCAGAAGATAGTCTCACGGAGATTCCACCATCCTCTTAAACATCCCTTGCTAGTTTCCTTCGTACCAATATGGAAACCAGAATGGGGAAGCTCGAGTAAGAGAGTGGATTGCCCAGGACGGATTTTCCCCATCCTGGCCCTGATGTGGGGCATCCCCCCTCCCTTGCATTTCCCACATGTGGTCTGTCTACCTGATGCCACGCTGATTCATGGCCACACACACGTGGATACCACACACCTGCTCCTACCAGCTTCTGGTGCTCTTCCATACTCCTGGCTCGGGACAGAATCCCCTTTCCATAATGCTGTGTTTGGGAGAGGAGCAGAAACAACTGGAGTATGCTGTCATTCCTCTGCTTTGCTCAGAAGGAGAAGTGTGGGGCAAAAGGGAAACACCCTAAGACTGGTGGTTCCTGGGAGAAATTACTTGAGCTCACTCTCCACGTGCCTTCCAGCTCCAGGGTCTTCTCTTCCATTGACTTTTGAGTCTCCGGAAAAGAATTTCCCTTTTTATTGCAGGCATCCTTTTCCAAGATTAAAAGCACAAAAGGAGAAAAGGAAAGCCTTTGCCCATGTCATGTCCAACCAATGTGAGGAAGGAAAAGCTAACTTTCAATGAATCCCAAGAGTATGCTGAAATACTGGCGGGGGCGGGGGGAGACGAGCATTTCTTAGGAAACACTGAGGGTGGAGTGTTGCTGGTGAGAAAGGGGGTGAGGACACATGGGACAAAGAATCTAGGGTCATGCTGTGGCATGTGTTGGCGCTCTCTCTGTCCAAGGGAAAAGTTAGCAAGAGATGTATTTGCAGCTGGGCCTTTCCTTTTGAGAATGCCGTCATTTCCAGCCAGAGTTCTGAGAAGGCCATCACCTTTGCTCTGAGCCACTTGTCACTGCTTATGTGAGTCAGATTCTTCTTATATGTTATAGAACTTGACAGGAAGAAGCCCCACTTTGAAGCATATAGAATAATGAAGGCCAGTTCTCCCTAGAATCTCCCGGAACTAGAAGGACTGAGAGAAGCAGGTTGATCTGATGAGCCCCAGGCTTGAGTGGGTCCTGAATCCCACAACCCGAGGTCAACACAGTTCCTGCTTTGGCCACTGTTGAAACCAGTGTGGCCCTAATATGGGCCCCGAGGCCTCTGGGAACCCCTCTGGGTGAATGTCCTTAGGACTTATTCTTCAAAGGGCTGGATATGGGACCAGAGGAAATACGTTAATAAGGAGACCATTTTCTCTGAATCAAAACCCAGAGTTGGAGGTAGATTCTTTTGAAAAATATGGGGTCCAAGAACTGTCAGTTGGGTGGACCGTCTGGGGACTGGGATCGGTATGGGTGAGTGACTCACCAATCCCACATTTCCTGTGTTATCTTAGGCAGCGACACAAACCAGTTGGGTAACTGTGAGCAAGACACTTGGCTCCTTGGGACCAAAGGTTCCGAAGGTCTCCCCAGCTCTATGAATTGATGATTTTAGGTGAAGGGGGAGAGGAGTCCCGTGAGGGTCAGACTGAAGGGAGAGTGACCCTGCAGGTGGGCCATGGAGGGTGGCACCCAGGTAAGGGAGCCCAAGAACGGCTGCACCCACGCTGACCCCAGAGTTAAGGGGCTCTCAGGACTCAGTGCTTGTCCCTCGTGACTTCCTGGGGCTGGACTAATGGGGCCATGACTTCTCTCCTCCCTTGTGTTCAATGTTTAATTAAGGACCAGGGCTGCTCCTCAGTGGGAATTGATTGAAGTGGGTCTGCAGCCCTAGACACAGGCATAGATGCACTGGAGGAGGGGAGCAGAAAACAGGCCCCTGGGGGATGCTGTCCTCTCTTGTGCACTGCTAGAGACAGAGCGAGGCGCAGAGAGCCCTTAATGGCCAAGCACATTAGGAACATGGTTCTGGTTGAGGGCGCAGTGCCCTGGAGAGTGATCATCAAACTCCGTGCGGCCAGTCAAGCAGCTAAGCAGACAAGATCTCAATAAACACGCTTCTGTCTCCAGTCAGGCAGGTCCCCTCTCGGTTGTGGAATCAGGTCATCTCCTCCAACATCCTGACCTTGGACTCCCCACTGGACCCTGGTGAAGTGCCAGATTTTCCAAAGTCAGTTGCACCAGCATCCCTCACCCCTGTGCTCACCCTTCTGGGCTCATTGTAGATCTGGCAAGCAAGCGCACTCATTCTCCGCGGGCTCCTGAGCCCCCGCGCTGTCCAGCCACAAATGGGCTCCATAGAACCCTCCACTTTTCCACCCTTGCCCCAGTTACCTAAGTCGCATGGAATATATCAGCCTGCAGACTCTGCTGAGTATTCCATCCTCCCCCAACTGAGTCAAGATGCTTCAACAGTAAGGATCTCAAGTGTCTTATTCAAAGATCCTTGGAAGGGTAGTAAGGCTTGGATGTGAGGAAAACATTTGTAATCTATTAACCCATGAGCTGGTCTGCCCCTGTGCTTCTCCAACTTGAACATGCACTTAAATCAGCCGAGGATTGCATGCAAATGCAGATTCCAATTCAGTAGGTCTGGGGTGGGTGACTAGGATCCTGTACTTCTAAAGAGCTCCTAAGTAATGCTGATAATAGTGGCCCTTGAGCCATCCTTTGGAGCAAAGGTCTAGGTCAGTGCTATTCCTAATGCATTGGGTGGACTGTTTGTTAATGGTACAACCACCGAGAGCAAGCCCTTGGAAGTTTATAGAGCAATTCGACATCACTGCAACATCCCAGAGTGTGGTCGGTGGTTTGCATTTAGTGTTTTTAAATGTCATTTTTCTAGTAATTTCTTTTTGCGGTTTTTGACAAAAGTACCCATCTACAATGGGTTGGAAACGTCACAGAATAGCTCTTCAGGGCGGATAAGGTGAGAAGCAGTGGACTGGATGACTTTTGGCATGCTTTGCAGTCTCTCAGATTCTCTGATTCTCTGCAGCTCTTGTACTTTTTGTACAGAAGTGTCCGTCTGGGTGGGACTGACCCTGGTGGCGCGTGATCCCTGCAGAGGACCCCCCACCCCCACCCCAGCCAGGTCCTTGGCATTTCCTCACCTCGCCTGTTTTCCATGGGCAGTGTTTTCTTTCCCAGGCAGAATTCTGGGTATTTCAGACAAAGGTTTAATGTATCAGGGGAGTTCAGCCTCTGAACTAGCTAACAAGAGAGATTGGCAGCCCGAGAGCCTCTGAGCACTCTGCCACGCGGGCGTCCACACTGGGACTGAGCAGCCCACTCCCCTCGGCCCCGAGCAGGATTTGACTCCACTGTGGCAACCACCTGCCCCACTTCTGAGAAAGAAAAAGCCAGGCTGTGAAACAGGCCAGTGACAAGGCTCCCTGCCTCTCATTCCCACAGGGGAGGGCTGGGTGTTAATGAACCTAAGTGCAGTCACAGCAGGAATGGGGCCAGCTGGAGCCCGCCCATGTTTGACCTGCGGTCATTTGGCAGGCCTGGGACTGCTGGGGGAGTGGTCAGAGACGAAAACACAGGCCAGTCTGCTTCCTCCGGCCGGCTGCAGTCTCTGTTGCACTTGGCTCACTCTGGGCTGTCACAAATGCTGGCCAGGACTGGTGGGGATGACCCTGGGGCGGGGGCAGGGCAGGCAAGACTAATTTATTTCAAAGCTGGCCTTCTTTCTTCCATCCCCCAGCCTTGGTACCTGGCCCAGTGTTGGGCAGCTCATGGATCCCCTCCACCAGTGCCTTTTCACAGAGTGATTTTATATGCTCCCCTATTCTGAGCTAGAGGTAATCCCTCAGTGATAGAAGCCCTACAGAATATCTCACCGTCTTCACTAAATGCTAATTAGGTTTGAAAATCACAGAGAAAAAGGGTTGATAGTGAATAACCATGTGTTGAATGATCTCCTTACATCCTTTGGAAATCAGCCACTCCAGTGTTCAAAAAGGAGATGATTTCAGCTAAGCCGGATTTAATTGAGTGGTTAGATTTTTATTTGTGCCTGTGATTTATTAGATGACCCAAAGCTGCTTTACCTTTCAATTTGTATAATTTGCTAATGATGTTCTAGGTCGGCCACAGGAGGACCCGTCGTTGAGAATGTATGTGCGCACGGGCTGGCCTTTGTATCAAAGGAGGCGCTTGAGAAGGTGGGGTTTTGAGTTGTTCTTTCAGGGATGGGGATGAACCAACCTACCCTGGTTGTTCTCCCTCGATGTCTGAGACAGATACCATCATGTATCTTCCTCAGACAGGTGCCCGGGGCTGGGGGTGGTATCCACGGCCAAGGAACAAAAGCAAAGCTATTTGGTTGATCCAGGGCTTGGACCCATGACTACGGCCTTGTTATGACTATGGCCATTGACCCTCTTAACATATTTTGTGAAGCTGAACTTGTGTACGCATATTTATTGAAAATGAGAAGGAGAAGGGGAAGAAGGGCCTTTATGGCCGCATCTGTGTACCACAGTCCAAGTCTGTTAAGACACTAAAAGGATTCATCTTATTTAGATGCCTGGTACTAACCTCTTCCCTAGTACCGGCCCCTTTGCCCCCCCCACTACAGATGGATGTCAGATTCCTCAGAGCGACAGTTACTCTGGGGATCCTCCTCTCTAGCTATACCAAACAGAAAAGGTTCAGAGCTGCGTGGACTTGCTTAGCATATCGTCTGCTTTGGATGTTGGAAAACGGAAACAGAGAGCCAGCATCTACACAGGATGACCACAGCACTCATATTCTGCCACCACACATCCCTAGGGAAAAAAGACTTCTGAGAGGGTCTCCCTGCTTAGCTTTGAGCTCAGGTTACGTAGCTGGTCTCTCTTCCCTGCCCCAGGCCCAGTGGGTGCTCCTGGCCCCTGGAGCTCAGGGATGGTTGTGTTTTTTGTGCCGCCTCTGTATGTTTCAACAAAGCGGACTCCCCCATCAGAATGCCGTGGTTTCTTCAACCTGGTGCTCCGTCTTTCCTGATAGGACAGGATGGTCTCTACTTCTGCAGCCTGTGGCAGCACCTACCAGTGTGTGTGTGTGTGTGTGTGTGTGTGTGTGTGTGTGCGTGCGCGCGCGCGCGCGCGCGCGCGTGCACGGGGCAGGGAGGATGGAGCCCACCTTACTGTAGCATTAAGTAATTACCTCAGTGCTCAGAACCACACCAGCCTCTGCAATAGGAAAGAAAGAGGCAGCCAGAAGCACATGCTAAGGCTGATCTCATGTGTTAAAGCTCTGTTGGCATCCGGAGTAGGAGAGAACCAACAGAAAAGTTAGTCAGTGTCGTCCAGCCTCTTTTCTTTGACGCTAGGGGCCGCAGCTGGGCATGGCCAGTACCAGTACAATTCCAGAATGCTCAGGCAGGGAAGCTGGGGAGGAGAAGGGGCATGGAAAAGGAGGTGAGAATACTTGGTATCATAAGCTTTCATAATTTCCCTAATTGCTCCTAGGTGAAGAATGCATGAAGGCAAAATGTAAAGTTAGAGGCTGCTACAGTAATCTGATTACTTGAAACAGTTGAAAATGCTACAATTCATTCTTGTGCTAAGCACCACCTTACTAAGCCCCAGATGATCCCTGTGGGATGCATGTCAGTGTGATGCTGGCTGTGGTGGCCCAGACCTCCCTGGTCCGCAGGAGGTGATGGGGCAGGAGCTTCCTTGAGAAGCTCAGTCTGGGTGGTTGCTCCAGAGTTGGGACTGGAAATGAGTCCCCAAACTAGAGAGTTCTTGGGGGAGGTGGTACCCCCTCTATGTCAGACTGTCCGTATCTGGGGGGCCAAGGCTGTAACAGGCCATCTGAGGCTGCAGAAGGATAGGTAAACAGAGACTCTGAAGGAGTCAAAAGCATTTTAAACAGTTCTTCAGAAACAAGTCCCAAGAGTTAGACATGAAGCTGGCTGTTTGCTTTTGAAGCATGGCTCTTGGGAATTTTAACTAGTACAACACTGTTGGAAAACAATTTGTAAATATTTAGCAAAAATATTAAAAATTTTCAGGTCCTTTGAACTTGCAATAATTTTTTATAGGAATCAGTTCTGATTTTTAAAAATGGTACTAATCACCAAGATACATATTTCGGCATTGTTTGGCTAAGTTGGAATTGATCTAAAGACCCACTTATAGGTCTGTAGCATTAAGTTAGATATATTTGGCATATTATGCAGCCACTAAAAATTTAGTTTATAAAGGCCAGTATTGGAACCAATTCTTGTGCAATAAACATAAGCAAAAAAGCACAATACAACTAAAACTTTTTATAATGCACAAAATAAAAACTAGAAAGAAATCTACCAAAATGCTAACAATAGTCATACTAGGAAAATGGGACAAGGTGTAATTTATTTTCTCTATTCATCTACATTTTCTTAAGTTTTCTTTAATGAGTACTTACTGCTCTCATAATAGAAAAAAACAAAATTTAAAAAAACAGAAAAAAAAATCCTGGAGAATTTTTTAGGTAACGTCTAGGTCTGAGAACCGACAGGTTTTGAAATGCCAACATTCAGCCTGAGGTCTGCAGTCAGGCAGCCAGCTGACCCAGTGGTGAGCAGATCTTTTTCTGAGTGGGTCAGTGGGTTTGCTTGGTGGTGGGGCCATCGCATGACACGTGGCATGAGTGGGCCTCAGAGAGAGGATGTGTGAATGGAGGGATCAGCATGGGCCTTCCCCCACTGCTGGGAGAAATCCACCAGACAACTAGGATTTCTTAAGGGCTTCCTGTGAAGGATGCACCCAGTTTTGAATGAAGGATCATACAGAGGAGGTACAAAGGAAAATTGTTGCCCAGAAGAACTTGCATTCTTATCTAGGGAAAAAAACACTACAAAGGCATACACAGAAACAGTTCATGAACATGATAATATATAAGTACGTTTGCGTGTGTATATATTAGTATGTGTGTATATGTATATATAAATACATGCACACATATGCACACTCACACGCACGTAGATACCGCACTCTCTCAAATATATTGGTAGCTCGGACAATATATGATAATTGTGCAATGGAAAATAAGCACTTATTGTACTGTGTTAGCAGCATTGTCTTTGGATACAAAGGACAGCATATCATTGCAGATAATTTCGATAGCAATAACCATGATTGCAGACCATGCCAATACTCTCTCTGTTATTAATGAGCTGATACCATAGCAATCTCCATTTGCAAAATGCCACACAGCAATTTAAAATCTTGATCATTTTGACAAAATTAACGAGGCATGCTTAGGGCGAAAGGCTCATGGAGTCTTGGGAGGTGCTGCCGCGGAAATCCCACGTTTGGTTCTCACCTGTGTCTCTCCAGGTGAGTTTGAACAGCCCTCTTGGGTTACCCGAGCGAGACTCGGAGCATGAAGCAGGCTGTAGGACGGACACGGGACCAGCCGCAGCACAATTCCTGCTTCTCAGCTGCTCCCCTATGACCCAGGCAGGCATGGCAAACAACCTCAAGAGGCTCTCCCTGGACCCTGGGACAGCATTCTTGCGACCCCTGAGATGGGCTATGGCCTTAACTCTGCTTCCTCTTCTTATAGCTTTGGGGAACGAAGGAACTTCCACCCAGTTTGCTTAATCAGAGATGGCAAATGCAGACAACATAGAAAGCTCAGGACAGGTCTATCCTTATGTCCTACACAGAAAAGAGACCCTGGCTTCATTTTTCCCCTTATCCCTCGTATTTCTCATCCCCGTGACTTTTTTCTTTTTTCTCCCTCAACGCAAGCAAACAGATAGAAGTGTGAGTAATTGATGGAAAGAAGCTGCAATGACTAACGGTTCTAGTTGGGATCTCTGGCTCAGGAAGCCTGGGGAGGTGCAGAGGGAAGGTTGTCTGGATGACAGCTAGGCCCCTCTGCCTCGTGCCCTAGAAGGACTGCAGGTTGCAGGGGGGCTGTGTCTGGACCCTCCACTAGAAGTCTGTGCCCTGGGCAAATGGTGCAGGATTCTGGAAAGTTCTTCTTTCTTCTTCTCTGCCTTGGATCACATCAGACATGGTCTACATGTTTATCCCAAATTGTGTGTGTGTGTGTGTGTGAAGTAGAATATGGGCTCGTGGTATAAATTCTTTGCCTTATTAATACCGATGCCAGATGTTACCAGACTGTTTTGCATAACTGTAACATCACTTGAAATTTAAATAGATGTTTTTGAATAAAAATGATCAGATTAGGGGCGCCTGGGTGGCTCACTCGGTTAAGCCTCTGACTCTTGATTTCGGCTCAGGTCAGGATCTCAGGGTCATGAGATCGAGCCCCGAGTCCGGCTCTGTGCTGAGCATGGAGCCTGCTTGAGATTCTGTCTTTCTCTCCCTCTGCCCCTCCCCCGCCTTTCTTTTCCTGTCTCTAAAAAAAAATATTGCATCAAATTTGAGAAATGCTGTCTAGCCCCCTCTTTGAGATTTACTCTACACTTAAGTATATTAAAGTACCCGAGAAGCCTACCAGTAAATTGTTTGTTTGCATTTGTTTTCTCCAAACGTATTTGACCAGGGGATCACATTTTGGATCACTTTTTTTTTTCTTAAACATCTTATAGGTATTGAGGAAAATACTGGTCTGTGCAGCCCTGCCCTTGCCTTACACCTAAAAGAAGTTACAGTGAGACTGGAGATGTGCATTTGAATCCTTTTCTATGTCAGAACAGCTGAGGGACTTTGTAGGAGTCCCTGAGTCTCGGTTTCCTCATCTGTAACACAGGAGGAAAAACCAACAATCAACCCCCAAATCACATGTGTGATTGTATATAATAGCAACTACCACAGTGTTTGGAACGTAGGAGATGCTCTAGTCTCGCATAGAAACTGAATATAAAGAGAACCCATGGTAGATAAAGCTGTGCCGAAACAAAGCGGGACTGACTCAGACCCATTGCGGAAACATGAGCATCCTGCCTGGGAGACTTACCAACTGTTTGCAGTAACCTGATCTCCTGCCTTGTTCCTAAGCCTGTCTGTAGGAAGTTCTTCCTGGTTTCTCTCTTGCCTAGTTCCCTGTAGTTCGAATTAACCCTATTGTCCCCTGTAGCTGTGGCTCCTGGACATCAGCATCAGCATCACCTGGAAACTTGTTAGACAAGCACGTTCTGGCCCCTAGAGTGCCTCTACGCACTCTAGAGCTGGGGACTGGCCGTCGGAACTGCAGCAAGTTCTCCACGTGATGCTGATGCTCGCCAAGCTAAAGCATCATCTACGCTGACTTTGCCAAAACCCCTCAGAGCTCACTCACACGTGGCCCTCCCCTGAAACTTAAAACCTATCCCATCTCCTTTGCAGCCTCCCTGTGGAGGACAGCTGCCTATTTCCAGGGTTCTTGGAATGTGGGTCGGTTTCTTGAAATCAGGGTTATGAAATTTGAGGTTGGCAGCTCTCTGTACTTAGACAACAGGCAAGGGGTGCAAGGCTCCCTCATCACCTTATCAGCTCACTCCATGCCTCACTGTGCATCCGGGGTAGGTTCTCGGATCCAGCCATTGGCTCCCAGAGATCAGGGCAGTTAAGGCAACAGTGGGGGAAGAACAAGCTCCCCGGGGGAGAAGGTTGGGTAAGCATGTCTCCTGGTTGTTACCATAGAGGTGGTTACCCTGCCGCACCTGACACGTGACCACAACGCTGCAAATTCCACAGGCTGCTCTCTGTGGGGAGTTGAGCAATAGATAACAACTGTCCAGAGGGTTATTTCTTTGGTATTTTGGTTCATTAAAAAAGTTGTCCGTGGTTCCCAGAAGCCCCAAGGGGAGGGGCTGCTTCCACTCCTGGAATCCCATATGAGGCCAGTTTGAGCAACTTGCAGGCAATTCTCAAGCCGTAAATGAGTCAGCACCTTTATGTGATATGGTGAGTCCCACCTCAGTGTGCGTGGGGTGTGGAGCTCGGAGCTGGTAGTGGCTGGCTCTAAGATTGTGTGTGCAAGTAGTAAAGATCAGGCAAGAGCTAGAGGACCGGTCCCGACCCCAGATCTAAAGATAGATGCTATCTTTCATGGCTTGTGAAATTTGCAGATTTAGTATGAAGAGCTGTACCCGGCGTTTCAGGAACCCTGTGATCTAATGTTGACTTTGTCACTGACGGTCTGTGATTCAGGCAAGACTGTTTCTTCCTTTCTTCTTTTATTCTTTCTTCCAACATTGGATTAATGGTGATTATGTTCTTGGCACTATGCTGGTCACCTGGGAAAACATCAAAGGGTAAAGCACAGTCCCTGTTCTCCAGTAGGCCATAGTCTAAGGATGGATGCAAGCAGGGTTTCCATGGATGTACTCTCCAACTCCAGTGGGAAGCTGGAGGACAGAGCCACGGATGCTTTGGAGAGAGGAATCCTTCTCAGACAAAACTTTGAGATGCTGCCTCCATTCCTTCCTCCCCTGCAGTGTGGTTTGCATGAATTAAGTCCTAGCTTTCTTCTGCATCATAGGCTCCCAGAGTGAGAAGGGAGAGCAAAAGTTGCCTCGTTTAACCACTTCTGCAAAAGACACGCACCCTTGCCCAAGCCAGAACCCAGCCAAGAACCCAGCCAAATTCCTGGATTACAAAGTAGCCTATACTTGAGCATCTCCAGTCTTGGGGAACTTTCAGCCCCACTTTTGATGGACCGCTGTTACAAATAAGAGAATTAATGGCCATTTCAGAAGTTTTAGTGTATGTGCTGCCAAAGCGAGTACCATTTCAGAAGTTTTACACAAGAGGACAGATACCCATTTCAGAATGGTGTGGGCCGCCGTTTTGGCTTAAAGTAGACTACATCTCAACTAGAGGTATATCCTAATACCCTTGAGTGGAATTCCAAATTTCAGTGGTTCAAAGAAAATCAGAGGTGGGAGGGACTTTTGATTATTTTAAGTCATTCTCCTTCTCTTTCCCTAAACCCCCTTTTGCAAATGAAGATTTGAGACCCAGAAAAGGAAAATGATGGATCCAAGTTAGTGATTTCCCTTGGCTGCTATCCATGAAACTTCTTGGACCCTGGTAGTTTTCAGGGAATGGAGAGCATGCAAGGGTTCTTTTCTGGCCTCCTATAGTCAGGGTTGGGCAGAGTCTGCAGAAATCTGCCACTGCCGAGGAGTAGGGACGGCCCACCGCACAGAATGCTGCATGCCTCCTCCCCAAACCACCCTGATCTCCAGTGATGGCTCCATATTAGAGAGGTTTGGCCTCAACCAAAATCTTGAGAAACAGTCACCCGGGACGTACCGTATGCCAACCATGTGCCAGAGGTGGTGAGAACTCTGAATTAAATACTCTTCCTCTTTGCCCTACAGCAGGTTTTTAATTCTAAATGGGAAGAATACCTATTTTTATGGCTTGAGAACGCTAAGGCTCCGGCACATGAGAGCAAAATCACTTCTGCTGTGTAAGACACTGAGCTGTGACAGTGCCCACTTGCAGGTAGCGTCGCGACTCGAGAATAACTTCGGTGCTTCTGACAGAAACAAGATAATTGGAGGACTCAAGTGACAGCATAGGTGGTTTTACCAGGAGCACGTGAGGGTGGGGGCAAGAGATGGAGTCACCAGGGTGTCACCCCTGCCTCCTGTTCAGGAGAGTGGTGTAGTGTTAACGCAAGTGGGACAGTTGCTCCAAAGGCCACTGGCCCTCTCATGGCCTTTCCCCCTCCTCTAAGCACCCGGGAGTACAGTCCTGAAGCTCCAGAGCCCGAGTATGTCTTCCTTCCTTTTTCTCTCTTCCAAGACAGTGTCGTGAGATACGGTGCTCTGTCACGCCAGCCACCTTAGCTCTTTCCTGTCCTCGGTGCTGTTCTCACTACCACCAGCCACACTTTCATGCACACAGAGTCCTGGAGAGCAAAGGGATTTGCAAGTAGAAAGCAGAACCTTCTCTGCTGGTTCTGTGCTGGTGGCCTCTGAGGGGCAGGAGGAAATCCAACGGTCTCTCCTAGCAGCGAAGCACTGAGGTGAGGAGAGGAAGAGGCTGGTGCCGTGGACGCCGTGAGGCTGAAGAGCTGGGCCCCAGGCGGGAGGCCCCGGCACCCCCATCGCAGGTGCCGCCGGGCAGATGTGTGGGTACCGCAGGTGGGGAACAAGCCGCATCAGGTTTCATCTCCCAGGGGGAGGTGATCATCCCAGCTCTCTCTCTCTCTCTCTCTCTTCTTTTCCTTCTTTTATTTTGAGCTCGAAGAAGCCTGTGTCTGGAAAAGCTCTGTGCTTATCAGAGAAACACATTCTGGAAGTGCAGTCCTATGAGAGTCTATAAACAGGAGGCAGAGGGCATTCGGCTTGGAAAAATGATCTTTAGGATTGGAATCATTTGCAACGATTGTGGTAGGAGGAGGCGAGAACTCACTTATTTTTGGACCTGGCTCTTTTCCAACTGGGTCCCAGTAAACAAGGCTCCTGGAC
Source organism: Mirounga leonina (assembly GCF_011800145.1). Taxonomy (NCBI): domain Eukaryota; kingdom Metazoa; phylum Chordata; class Mammalia; order Carnivora; family Phocidae; genus Mirounga; species Mirounga leonina. The sequence goes on along the minus strand of NW_023270451.1, from coordinate 70,575,745 downwards.
TGCTGTTCTGTAGCAGAAGCATCTCCTATTCACTGGCTCTTCCTAACTAGCCTTGCCTAGCTAGAGACAGACACGGAGAGAGATCCTCCCATTGTCTCATCAAGAACATCTGGGGAATACTCTGTAGATTTTTTTTTCCTCATGTTTTGTTTTTTATAAAATTCATGAGGCTGGGAGAGGAGTTTTTGCTGGCATTCATGTTTGATGAAGAGAGAGCGATGCAGGCAAGAGAAGTTTCTCCATAAGCAAACATAGCCCACGGCAGGATTTAGCGCTTCCCACGGAAAGCAGGGAGGTGACTGACTCTGCTTCCCACCGGAAAGCCGAAGGTTGACCTGGAGGGGCAGAGGCACAAGGAAGCCTGGGTGTGGGTGGGCCGTGTCAGGGCAAGGTGACAGTCAGCTTATGTCCTTTCTAGAACAGTCAAATACACGGGGACAATGTCTCCTGATCCCAAACCCAGACCAAAGTCGCGGGCAGGGCTTGCCTGATGAAATTAGCGGTGATGGGCTACCTCCACTGTGGGATGGAGACAGGAGGAGGCTGGGAGGCCTCTCCTGTCTGAACAGTGATTGATGGGGCTCCTGAGAGACAGTTGTCACTGAGCAAATCACTTCCTGCAAGTGGCGAGTTTGCGGCAGCAATTTTATTTCTTCTGGTTGCTTCTCGATGAATGCGCCTTGCCTGACATCACTGTCTGTTGTTACAGAGTTGGAAGGGCCTTCAAAAAAAGAAAAAAAGACCCTTCAAAGGAAGGTATTTGAGGAAGCCAGGTTGGGTACACTTGACTGGGACGCAGTGAACAAGGGGACTCCTGCATCGTGCCCCTGCACCCATGGTCCCGTGCTCTGCCTCACTGTGCAGGGCATCATTTTTTCCCTAGCATGTCAACTCCAAGGACTCTTCAGCAGACTTGGTACAGCCTCTGGGCCAATGCTGGCATGCCTGGTAATGAGGGATAAAGCCCCTTGGATTTCTCCATTCTCCATGGTCCTATCTACATCTGATTCTCATGGCAACACTGGGAGGCAGGTGGCCCTTCCTACATTACAGAGGAGGAGACCAAGGCGCTTCGTGGTTCAGGCATTTGTCTGAGGTCATGCCCGTGGAACTGGGACACAAACCCTACCGTCCATCCTTTTCTAGCACGTGAACTGGCAGGAAATATTGCTCTCTGCCCCTCTTGGTTCCTGGGAACTTTTTCCTTTCTAAATTCCGTGCAAGGGCCCCCTACTCCACATTGGTTTTACTCCAGCGATTCTGAATTGTGTTTTGTCTCCCTGGCAGGCCCTGCTGTTTCCCCACCCCTCTGAGCGTATCTTGCTTTCTCTGTCTACAGCATCTTTCCTGCTCTCTGGACTGTTCTACGAGCTTCCTCAGATCAGATGTTACCTCCTCTGGGAAGTCTTCTCTGATCCATTGAGAGATGAAAATTTTATGTTCTCTGTTGGTGCCAGGGCTTCACACAGATTTGCCTAGAAGTAAATACCATATTGGTAGTCATGGCATTTCTGCTTGTCTTGGGGTTATTAGGGTTCAAACGCTTAGCAACTTGTGTGCCTTTTGCTATAGTGGAAGAAAAGCCCAGAACCAACACCAGCGCCCGTCGAAGACTCTGGGCATGTTTATCTCCACAGGTTTCTGATGGATGTATTCTGATACCCACCGGTGACTTCTAATTATGAGCTGCTCATGCTTACCTTCCCCTCAGTCTCCACCGGCTCAGGCCTGGCATCTCCCAACAGCTTTGCCTTTGACATCCCGCTGATCTGGGGAAGGAGTCTGTCATGTGGTATTAGGTGTGGAGGATCAGCCCCTCAGAACTGAGAGTGAGACCCCCAGGTAGAATTGCATGTGACAGGAGAGATGAGTTCATTACAATTGGCAGCTCCTAATGAACACAGCCATCCAATGCTGATGGGAACCCTAAGGAATCAGGCATGGATTAAAGCCATGGAGTCTTTCAAATGCACATGCCCCCTAATAAATCACACATTGAAACGGGTCAAATTACTCTTTGGTTCTCTCTTAATAAAGACCAGGACGTGCTTCTCCTTTTCTCAATGCGGGAATGCATGGGAGCCAGGCTGCCATCTTTGTTGGCCCAAGTCAGCGTGAAATGGCTTGAGTTGATCTCCAATGTGCCATGGATGGTATGCTACTGGACTGGTGGCTCTGCAATCAATCCCAGCTGCTGGGCCAGAGGGTGGGGTGGGGGCCCAGCCACCTGAGCCGCAGGTTGGAATCATCTCTTATATCCCTATTAAACTCTGGGCCCCTACCACATGGGACAGTTTAAGGGGAGAATGAGATTTTATTAAAGCCAGGGGACCTCCCTGACTGAGCAGAAAGCCTAATAAGAGCCGTAAGGGTTTCTTATCTTGGATGAAAGTTTCCCATTTTCCCAGATTCCTCCCTTTTGTTGCTGCCGTATTGCCCCTCCTCCACCTCCTTACTTCCACGGGTGCCTCATTATTTAAAGCCACTGCTAAAAAGCCGAAAAGCAGTTCGTAGCCAAACCATCCAAAAGCTTTTTCTTCCCCTAATGAAGGCCAGCGGTTTTGTGTGTGTGTGTTTTATAATCTGAACACAATGACTTCAAAAGGCTCCTGAGTTTCAGAGCAATCATGTGATTGGGATTTGGTGGGGTGGGTGGGGGGGTGGGTTGGGGAGTAAGACAAGCCAGAAAGGTGGGTGTGTGTCTGGGCCTCCTACTCCAGGAGGGGTTCATGACCCAAACAAGTTGAAATGCCACCTGGTCTCAGCAACTCACAGTCAGTGCATCTAGAACTCAGCAGCCTAGCCTGCGAAGGATGGTCTCCTTTCCCCTCCCTCCCTCTTGACTTGTCCTGCAGACCCTGAGGAGGACACTGAAAGACTGGCCTTGGCCAATGACTGGGTCACTGGTAGCTGGGGCTGGGGATTAGCTCAGCAGTGAAGTTCAGTGAGGACTCGTAGGGGGCCAGGGCTCATCGCCTGCCCTACTGGCTTCCTCATTACTTCCGTCATGCCCTGGCCACTTTTGAAACTTGGGCTCATTGCCCGTGCAAAATGAAGATCATGATATTCACCAGCCACACAGTATAGTGAAGATTAAAAAGGACAACGGATTCTAAGCTCTTAGAAAAGTGTCTGGCAATAGTAAGTGCTCAATAAATGTTTAGCATTTTATCGTTGGCATTGCATTAAAGCGTTTTATGATGTTGCTAGCAGATACTTTAAAAAATGCCCGTTTCCTTACTGCTCCCCTCCTTTCCATGCCAAGCCCTCTACTGAACCCACAAACATGGGCTATTCCCTTTATTTTTTATTTTTATTTTTTTAAAGAAATTCGTCACTTTTTTTTTTAAAGATGTTATTTATTTATTTGACAGAGAGAGACATAGCGAGAGAGGGAACACAAGCAGGGCGAGCAGGAGAGGGAGAAGCAGGCTTCCCACTCAGCAGGGAGCCCGATGCGGGGCTCGATCCCAGGACCCCGGGATCATGACCTGAGCCGAAGGCAGACGCCCAACAACTGAGCCACCCAGGCGCCCCTGGACTATTCCCTTTAAGCCTTCCAACCTTCCCTCTTCATAGGTGAGAAAGATGAGGCTTTGAGAATTTACACAAAACCACACTGTTGGTGAGGGCAGAGCCAGAATTTCATTCATCAGGGACTTACCCAGTGCCTTCTGTGTGTCAGGCTCAATTCTAGGCTCTGGGGATTTAAAGCTCTGTGGTTTGGTTCTAAAAGCCTTTGTCTTTCCTACTCATCATGCTGGTTTCCAGTCTGTGTAATGTGGGAGCTGATGAGCAACATCTCCTGGCCTGGGATGCATTTAAAGATAGAGAAGACCCGTGGGTTAGTATAGAGCTTCTGCTCCTGCCTGAGACAGTGGTGGAGTAGCTGAGCCCATGTCATTAAGAAGAGGGATCTGCCATGGACCTGTGTCCCCTCTTTTAGAAGACTGGCGCCTACCCAAAATGGAGCCATGTAGGTATCCAAGACATCTGCAATGAGGAAGAAACTGCTTGAGGAAATAGGCACAGACCACATTGTGTGTGTGATGCGTGCGGGGATGCGGAACGCTATGCAATTTGTTCAGGTGAAATCTAAAAATCAAAACAGCAGAACCACTTAGGGTTCTCCTCTCTGTCTTAGCTTGGCCATTCCTTTCTGCTTCTTTTTTATTATTATTATTATTATTGAAGTCTAATTGACATACGATATCCTATTAGGTCAGGTGTACATCACAGTGATTGGATATTTTTATACATTTGGAAACACTCCCCACCATAAGTGCGGTTACTATCTATCACCATACAAAGTTATCACAATATTATTGACTGCATTCCCTGTACTGTACATTACATCCCCGTGACTTACTTATTTTTAACTGGAAGTTTGTATCCCTTAATCCCCTTCCCCTATTTTGGCATCTTTTGGACTGGAAAATTTAAGCTCTTTACTGGCAGGAACATAAATTTTTGTTCAACATCTGGCCCCACACAGCGTGTCACAGGAATATAAGTTTTTTGCAAAGCATACGTGTGTGTCTGGCCACAATGCAACTCTGTGAGTTGATTGGTATGAGGTAAGAGTCAGGCTGGAGCACAAATAAGATGCGTGTCAGTCTAGAGGCAGGGATCAACAATAATTAAACCAAGCGGTGACCCAGATAATGAAAAGACAATACGGTTTGTGTTTGGGAATGCATAGTAGCAGGGTTTCGTTCCAGGTTGAATTTCCTATCTCCCCAGTTCCATTTCCTCAGGGTTATTTCTCAGCCTGCTTATGTGGACTACAGCTCTCTTCAGGGGCTGGGTGTGTTCCAGATGTTCTATGTGCGTGGAGGGCGGTGTAGACTAGGGGTGACAGATCAGATCAGGAAGGCCCCAACCGTGGGCTCTGATAAGGGAATCACCGTCCCTGTGAATTTTCCTTGATTCCTCCATTTCAAGGACTGCTAGGATGGTCTCTCACCTCCTGCCCCCCTCCACCCTACCCCAACCGGAGGCTCCCTCCTGAGGCTCTCTGCCATTTTGGTTTTCACCATCAATTTTCTCAGTGCCTTAGCTTTATGAAACCCTCCATGAGGGTGAATTCACCATCCCAGCACTTCCTTCGCAGAGCTAGGCCCATCTGAGAGGTAGTGAGGTCTTCAGAGAAACGTTTTCACAAGAAGTGATTCAAGATCCTAGAGACTATCAAACAGGCAGCTGAAGATGGTGGGTCCTGGGCCATCCCTGAGGGGTTCCTGGAGTGGTGGTTCTTGGTCAGATTTTTCTCATCCACCCAAATGGCTCTTGTCTTAACTTTGTATCTCCTTTCCTTGTCTTCCCTGCCTCCCTTCCTTCCCTCATCTTTGTGACTATTATATACATAACATAGAGCCAACTTAAAACGTGGTTCATCATTTCCTTCTTTGCTCCTATCCCTGTCCCCACCTCCAACTCCTTCTCTGTCCTCACCTGCCTCCCCTCCCCCAACTCAGCATATTCATTAGCTGTCAAAGCCCCCCCAGCTCCATGTTCTTCTCCAGTATCTCCTTTCCCTATCCTCCTCCCCCTCTCTGCCTCCGCCCATCAGTGTGGCCATCCACGCACAGCCCACACATTTAGTTGCCCCCACAAACCAGGCACCAACTCCCATTACCTGTCAGGACGTAGTACATCCTACCTGCAGACCCTTGAGGCAAAAATGGGCTGTCAGGGGGTGCCTGGGTGGTGCAATCGATTAAATGTCTGATTCTTGGTCTTGGTTCAGGTCGTTATCTGAGGGTTGTGAGATCAAGCCAGTGTTGGGCTCTGTGCTCAGGACGAGTCTGCTTGTGATTCTCTCTCCTTCTTTTCTGCCCCTCCTCCCTCCCTCCCTCCCTCTCTCTCAAATCAATAAATCTTAAAAAAAATAAAATGGGCTGTGAGCTCCTGGGACACATTATACTCTTTTGGGAATATAGTTATACCTAAAGGCAGGGGATGCCAGATGCTGGAGCAGGGTGGGGAGAAAGGGCCCTAAGAATGAGTCAACAGAACCCAAGAGAAGGATCTGCTCCTGGCTCCGTTGAATGAATTTGCTACTCACTGACATTTTATTTCTGTTCCCTTCCGTTAGTAGTAGGAGAGGAATAGAAATCGGTAATACACACAGAAGCCGGGAGAGTTGGCGCTAAGTATGGGGAGTACAAGGCAAGTTTTATTAAGTATCGATTTTTTTTAAAAAAACCAAATGGACGATTTTACAGAAGTTATTTTCAAGAGTTAAGAATTCTAAATAGGGCCTGGGGGCATCACCAAAGGCCTAGAGCTGGCTGTCCTCCAACACTGGAGAGGCTATACCCAAGATGAGAAACTGTGGCCGCTCTGGCGTGGAGGCCGGTGGGCTGTCTGGGGACCCCGCTCCGACTGGCTCCCTCTTCCTTCCCCGGGGTCTCCCACCAGCATCTACACAGCCTGGGACAACATGGCAATGTGTAGGCTCTCTGAATCCTGCTGGAATGGCACTTTGGGCAGACTGAGTCTAGATTTCCTCTACTCAGCTTCCCAAAAGGGGTTAAGACTGGGAAGGACGGACACCCAGGTTGACTCTGTGGCTTCGACATCCAACACTTGGGCTCTCCTGCAGGGGAACCAAGCCTCGAACTTGCAGTTCCGGGCCTCGCTGCTTACCCCTCTTTGTACCTACTTCTGGGGCGTTGGGGGGGGCATGACGGACAGATTAAGCATCAAAATCACTCCTCTATGGACAGTCTATAAAAACTCCCCTTCTTTGATGAGCTCCTTGTTCAGAGCAAGGGTTTCAGAGCAGACAGAAGCGCCTGCATGTCAGCCGACGGCGGTGGGAAGTTTTTCTCTGTCAACACGGGTAGGTGCTCTCTCTTTTTGGTCACTGTCGTACCCACCCGGGGCTCTTCCTTTCTTTCCATGCAGCCCCCTGGCTTCTCCCATCAGCAGAGCCGCTGGGATCACTAGCCTGTCCCCCTTGGAAGGCTCCTCCGGATGGTGGCTGAGGGGCAGAAGTCAGGGACCCACCTCCGGGAGTCCTCTGCTCGCGCAGCTCCCCGAAAGCCTCTCTCATCCCGTCAGTTTTGCTGAGAAGGGGGAAATGCATACAGTACCAGCACGGAGTCTGGTGCTTTGTCTTAGCAGGTTGCTGGCGCCTGGGTGGCTCTGGGGGCCTGGGAATCAAAGGAGGGCCTTAGGCCACTGGGCTTAGTGCTGCCTTTGCTGCTGATTTTGCCCGAGGGGAAGACAGAAGTTGAAAGGAGCTGCCTTGGTTGAATGGCTGAGGCGCTGGGGATGGATGCTCTCATCTCCCGTGAAGGGGCCGGAGAAGCCCTGCGCCTCTCTGGACAGCAAGGCTCATCAGGCCCGCAGACCCAAGGCGGTAACCCAGAAGACAGCCGGATGTGGGGATGGAGAGTGGGGATGATTTGAATTAGGGCAGGGGGTGGAAATGAGGACGGCCAGGAAAGCCCCCAGGCTGTGCTGAGAACTGCAGGCATTCAGAGAGTGGTGTACGGGGTGAAGGCAGGAGCCTGCTGCCATGGTATGTGGGTCCCAAGGTCAGTGCTTGAAATCCAATGTCACCCTGCGGCTCGTGGCTGGTGACTGCAGATTTCACTCTGGCACCTCGCTGTTTGGGGGGGCCTGGGCTGTGGTCCTTCAGGGCTGTGCCTGGCTCCTCAGCAGATGCATCTGTGTCAACTCCCCTCAGCCCAGGCCCTGTCTGCACCTGTTGGCTGAGATGGGCACAGTGCCCGGAGCAGAGCAAGGTGTCCTTGAGTGAGGCAGGACAAGCCACACCTGTGTGCACAGATGCCCGGAGCCCACGTGGCCGGGCAGGGGCCATGCCGTCTGCCTCTTGCCGCTGGGGCCCCAGCTCCGGAGCCCTCCAGATGCTAGCTGGAGCAGGGGCAGGGGTGGCAGAAGAGAGCAGGGCCCTGGCTCCTCCTCTGGCCCCCGGGTCAGTGGGGCGCTCCGCCAGCTGGACCCGGGTTCACGCAGCTGCTCCTCTGGAAGGAGAGTGACAGGAAGCAAGGCCTATGTGGATATGCAGCCACTTCTCTCCCTCCTCCCTTCCCCTCTACTCTCTGCTCCTGACACCGTATCAGCTTGCTGCTTTTCTTTTCTCACACCCTAACGACTGATCAAATAGTTTTTGCACATGAACTTAACAAACTAACTGGGGGGCGCCTGGGTGGCTCAGTCAGTCAAGCATCTGCCTGTGGTTCATGTCATGATCCCAAGGTCCTGGGATCGAGCCCTGCGTCTTTGGGCTCCCTGCTCAGCGGGGAGTCTGCTTCTCCCTTCCCTCTGCCCCTTCCCCCCCCCCCCCCCCCGCTCATGCTTGCGTTCTCTCTCTCTCAAATAAATAAATAAAGTTAACTGGAATAGAGTAGTCACAAATGATCTTGGTCTGCTCCCTTCCTCCCTCATTTCCTTGGCCCCCCCTCTTTCTCCAGACGACGCTGACCACCCCCTTCATGCTATCAGTGTTTACTTTGGCTCAACCAATGCCCTGCTGTACAGCCTGTTTCCAAGACATCGCACTCCCTGGCTATCCTCCTTCTTGTACGTGTGGTTTTCTGGGTCATCACAGAAAACTCCCTGCCGTGACCTCTTGCCCCCTCCATGGTCTCCATCTTCTGGGCCTGGAGCATTAGGAGAAAGGTGTCACAGGGGAAGAGAGCCCTGGCCAGCAGATCTAGGTGGGCTTGCAGTTCCACTGCTCCCCTTGGGGGGACCATGGGCCAGCCCTTTAGCCTCTGGTTCTTGGCTTTCTTATCCAATACAAGCCTGCACTGTGGGTTTGTTGTGTCAGATCAGTTCAGTTCAATGGCATGGCTCCCACTGGCCATCCCGTCCCTCCTTATACCCTTTGTTGGCTTCTCCCTCCCCTCTCTGTGTTGGTCCTCAGGGATGCTCATTCTCCAGGGACATGCTGCCTCCATATGTGGTCATCTGTCCCAACCAGACAGGTCCTTCATCCAGACCAAGTCATCTGTAACATTCCCTGCACATGGAGGCTCACTGTTGGTCTCCTCCTTCCCCCACAATTTCTTCTCTGTTTCTCCAGCTTCTCTTTGGTTCCCTTCATCCCTCCTCACTTACTCCCAGCAGGCCCCACCTCGTGCCCATCCATCCTCCACCCTCTTTTCCTAAGACCTCCACCCTTTTTCTTCTTCCTTCTGCATCTCCTTCTTTCCCTGCCGTCTTGCCCCCAGCCCACTTGTGCTTGAGTCCTTGCAGGCGGTATGATTCCCCCCCACCCCCCGAAGCAGGCAGCCTGCGGGGGTCCTGCAGATGTACCTCTCTGATCCCTGCCTGTGGCAGAGCCACCAGCCCAGCCTCCTGAGCAATCTCTGGTCCCAGGCAAGGGGGTCTGTGCAATCTCCAGAGCCTGGCCCACCGCCACTCACCACGCTGTATATTTCCACCTCTACACATAGCCAACCGCGTTCCTTACTTGATCTATACCCCCAGGTAGAGTGCCATATTTTGCAAGGATTTCATTTCTAGGGATTTTAGATATCTCTTCCTTGGCTTATTTAAAGCTCCCACTTCCATATCCAGTCAAGAGGTCTCAAATATTTTTCCAACTAATTTTCCCAAGGTGAACGTAAGTGGCCCTTTGTGGGAATCCCTTTTCTGGAATACGAGCCAGCCAGCCATCTACTTCCCAGATGGTGACTCCTGATTTCCTGGAAAGCTGGAGGTTGGCTGAATAAGGTAGGAAAACCAAGGCCTAGAAGGCACAGGGTCTATTATCCTAAAACACAGGCCCCCCTCGCCCAGAAAGTGGAAAAAGAACTGAGGACTCCTTCTGCAGGTACTGAGCTATATCTTGCAGGGTTGTGAACATAATGAGCAGTGGGTCAGACTCACCATTTCCTCCGGGTTCATCCTTGGATTACAGATTTCTTCCAATTTCTCTCAGTGTATGCTCCCTGTAACTAGATAGTCATCTTTGAGACAAGTTCACGGCTCCTACCTAATCGCTCTGTTTCTCTTTGGGAGTCGCCAAGCTCCCTGAGAGATAGGGAGGCACCCAGGGGACTGAGAGGCCGAAGGCAGCTACCTCCTGTGATTAGTGATATGAAAGGAGAGGTGGCAGGACACCCAGCCTTCTTCTTTGCAGTGTGCTCTGCTAACTCATTTTTTAAGTTCTCAAAGGAATAGAGTTGCAACAATCTCCTTGGTGATACAGGTTTCTATTTAAGAGGACTTGGCAGAAAAAATATTTCCTTGCTGTTGCCCACCCCCTCCCTCTGAGTCTCCTTCTCCTCTATGGCCTGGGTATCAGCAGTCCTGGCCTAGGGCTCCATCTCTACCCTCGGCCTCATGTGCATGGCCTTTGTTCCTTTCCTGGTACTTGTATCCATCAGCCACAGTCCCAGAATTGTGGATCCATGAGACCACAGAGCCTTCTAGAAATTAATTCATGCAAACCTTCATTTTAGAGATGAGGAAACTGAGCCCCCCACAGAGGGTGTGTGAGGAAGGATAGCCACGTAGGTGGGCGTCCATTGAAGGGCCTCTGGCTATGTTCCCCACGTCGGGGGGCACCTCCCTTGGGAGAGACATAACCCATATCACTGGCTATGTGCTCTCTGTGCTCTTACATCACTCAATGAGATAAGACAGGCGTTCTTGCTTATCTCCAGCTTACAGACGAAGAATGTGAGGATGAAGCAATGTAGTAATTATACTAACTCCCTGAATTTACAAACTAGTAAATATCAGTCCTGAGCATCAATCCCGAGTTGGTCATATCCCAGAGCCTGCCTGCTTAACCACAGCATTTAACTACGAAGACAGTGCGGAAAAGAAACCATCTCTCTCCGCATCTCCAGAGCAAGGCCACAGAATGGACAGTAAGAAAAATTCCTGCTGGTCTGTGATGACTTTGCTAATGTCTGTTCTAGGCATGCGTGTGGGCTCAGTGACCCCCGGTGGGCCCTGTTAAGTCCAGTGACTTCTAGACAACTTTATGGAGATAGAAAGAGACCCTCAAGCTAGTCGTCACTCCCAGATGCCAATGGCATCCTGAGATGGGACGTGTCCAGGCAGCTAGGAGCTGGCATTAAACCACTGCCCCATCGCAGGGAGGACAAGAACTCTAAAGCTTTGTACTCTGGCAGGCTGGCTCCGATCTCGCCAGCTGCAAGGCCTTTGTGAAACAAAGAAAGGCAGTGCATTTCTTTCTTTTTAGCCCATTATTTGAGAGCTGAGTCTCTATCAGAATATCCTGTTATTTGCTCCACATGACAAGATCTGAGCATAAATATGTCACAACCAAAATGCTAATGGCTTCCTCCCACCATGGCTGCCCATCCTTCCCCAGCTTTCCCTCCCCCTTGCCCTTCCCATGTGTGGGTATGTGTTCCAGGAGGCAATATCTGAGCCATCCCCCCCGCCAAGGGAAACATTACTGCCAATGAGCGGAATGTTCTTTCCCACTACTGCGCTCACTGGTCCTGGCCCAGTGACCACATGCCCTCCGCACACCAGCAGGTGGCAGAGCGGAGGGGATCAAGCTGTTGCTTCTCCATCCTGGTACTCTGCTGGAGCAAGACGGCCTGCCAACCACAGCGCAGGCAGCAGCAAGGGAGGGGAATTTGCCACATGTTCTTGGCCAGGCCCAGGCCATACCTGGCCATCTTCAACTTGAGTTTCATCAACCTTTGTTTCTTTGTGATCTTTCAACCTCTCCATGAAATATTCCAAACACGCATTACTAATAGAAATTTAAAAAGAGAGAGTGATAGTATGGTGGCGCCTCAAAAAATTAAATATGGAATTACAGTATGATCTAGCAATTCCACTTCTGGATATGTACCCAAAAGACTTGCAAGCAGGGACTTAAACAGATTATTTGTTTGTTTGTCTGTTTTTTTAAGATTTGTTTATGTATTTTAGAAAGAGAAAGAAAGAGAGAGAGAGAGAGAGAGAGAGAGAAATCAAGAACACAAGTGGGGGGAGGGACAGAGGAAGAGGGAGAGAGAATCTTCAAGCTGACTCCCCACTGAGTGCAGAGCCTGATGCAGAGCTGGATCCCATGACCCTGAGACCATGACCCAAGCTGAAAGCAAGAGTTGGACGCTCAACTGACTGAGCCGCCCAGGTGCCCCTTAAACAGATAATTTGTACACCCATGTTCATAGCAGCACTATTCACAACAGCCAAAAGGTAAAAGCAACCCAGGTGTCCAGTAACAGTTGAATGGATAAACAGAGTGTGGCATATACAGATAATGGAATAGAATTCAACCTTTAATAGGAGGGAGATTCTAGAGGTGCCTGGGTGGCTCAGACGGTTAAGCTTCTGCCTTCAGCTCAGGTCATGATCCTGGGGTCCTAGGATCCTGGGATAGAGCCCTGCATCAGGCTCCCTTCTCCACGGGCCACCTGCTTCTCTCTCTCCCTCTGCCCCTTCCCCCGCTTGTGCCCTCTCTCTCTCTCTTTCTCTCTCAAATAAATAAAATCTTAAAAAAAATAAATAAAAGGAAGGAAATTCTTTTTTTTTTTTTAAGATTTTATTTATTTATTCATGAGAGACAGAGAGAGAGAGAGAGAGAGAGAGAAGCAGGCTCCCAAGGAGCAGGGAGCCCGATGCGGGACTCGATCCCAGGACCCTGGGATCATGACCTGAGCCGAAGGCAGACGCTTAACCATCTGAGCCACCCAGGCGCCCCAAAAGGAAGGAAATTCTGACACCTGCTACAATATGGATGAACCTTGGGGATACTATATTCAGTGAAATAAGCCAGACACAGAAGGACGAATACTGTGTGATTCCACTTTCATAAGATACCCAGAGTAGTCAGATTCATAGAGCCAGAAAGCAGAATGGTGGTTGCCGGGAGCTGTCAGGAGGGTGGGGAGAATGGGGAGGTAGTGTTTAATGTGGACAGAGCTTTGGTTTGGAGAGATGAGAAAGTTCTGGAGGGGGATGGTGAGGGGGGGCTGCACATCACTGTGACTGTACTTCATGCCGCTGAACAGTACGCTTACAAATTTGTTAAAATGGTCAATTTTATGCTCTATCATTTACCATAATAAAAAAGAAATAACGTATTCGAGGATGTTTCACAAATCGCAAAGTCCATATACAGATGTCAATTTTCATGTCCTTAGTATTATTTCTAATGATAGGACACCTGTGGCTCAGGAAGTGTCTTTCCTAAGGTCATGGATCATGGGCTTTTGACTCCAGGTCTAGCGCTATTTTCAATGTCCCAGGGATGGCATATATGGCATGTGGTACCAGCGTTTTCATCTACGCCGATGGCAGACATCATTGATCACTACACTTTTTTCCTGATGAAATTCCCATTGGACCTCAGAATCATTCGTAACGTAGCCCTCCAGGCAGTGAGTCTCCATCGGTCCAAGTTAGGCATGCAGGAGAAGGCATACTTCTCATCCTTGTACCTCTAGCATTTGTGTCCGTTTCTTAGTCCGAGTGCCCGTCTTTCTCTGGGAAGTTTGCAGATGCATGAGACTGGTACGGAAAGGCCGGGGCCCTCTGCGGAGAGCAGTGGGGCTAGTTATACAGAGATTCCCAGCCCAGAGATGAGTCAAGTGCTGGCAGCCTTGTCCTATTTGAATACTGCTGCCTTCCGCCACCTCTTCAAGCCCAGTGCAGCAGCCCTACCTCCTAGAGGCGCCCCTTCCTGCAGGTGGCGCTGCAGAGAACCCGTTCGAGATGGAAATGTCAGTTGAAGGCCTCTCAATCACCTACCTGTGCCTCCCACAGTGGTCTGACTTGGCCTTGCTACCAAGATCTCTAATTGTCTGGTGCCTTACACGGGGACCAGGGCAGGGGACAGGACCCGGGACTGAGTGAGGGTCCTCGGCCTTTTGAACTCCCTCTTGTGACATGCTCCTGGTTTTTATTTGTGAGAAGTCTGGGCTCAAGGGCTGCTCAGACCCCACTTCATTTCCAGTGGAGTTATTGATGCCAGTGAAGGAAAAAAAAGGAAACAAGATTGATGTCAATTTCCCTTCTTTTTCTTTCTCTAATGTTCTTCTTTACTTTGAAAGATCAAAGGAGGGCCAAGTAGAAATTCTTTTTTTTTTTTTTTACACCCTCCCCATCATAATAGAATACAGGAGGGAAAATTCCAGCAAACGAAATTGTTCTCAGACATCTTTTTATTTTTCCTTTCAATAGCTTTGATTTAGGTCCCATGGCTTTAATCAAAGTGTTCGGGGGGCAGAAAACTGATTCTGTTAAACGAGGTCCTTGCCACGCTCGCTCTTCCTACCCTAACCCTTCGTGCTCCTGCCCTGCTCTCCACATTTGTTGTTATTGTTTTTTATTAATGTGGCTGGAAAAAAAATATTCTCCCAACAAAGGAGTGAGGGCCGGAGAGAAATTTTATTTTCAAAGCTAATAACTGGAAGCTGGCTCAGCCACTCTGCAGCTGACAGCCTGCTCCCCAAACCCAAGTCCCTTCTCTCCTGCGCTCTCAATTCATCCGTCACTCTGGGCAAAATAAATAAAAGGCCCAATAAACAAATCAATCCATCCATCATTTTCTGTGAGCTCACCAGGCACCTATGGTGGGCACAGGAGTAGGTTTCCGAGCTCGTGGCCATTGAGTGCTCATACCAGGCACCACGGGCCCATGGGGGCCTTTGGAGATGCTGGCTTCCCTCCCTGGATGGCACAGTGAACAGCCCCCATGGCTGCCATCTCTGCCTTATGCCCGCTTGGGATACTTCCCTCTCTCCCAGCTCTTCCCGGTTTTCCCTGGAGGGTGCCTATGAGTTCATCTCTAGAGTGTAACAGCAACCTGCCCCCTTGGGCTCATTACAGCTGACTCCTTGGGGAAGGGCATGGCACAGACAACCATCCATATAAAGGCCAGTTCTCCAAACAGGCCAGCAGGCAGCTTCAGTAATACATTCACTCACCTCTTTGCTCCATTTAGCATTCGTTCTGCAAACATTTAATGAGCAACTATGCAGGGTTAAGAACAAGGCCGGCCACCAGGGACATAAGGTGAATATGGCAGGTGTGGCCCCTGTCCTCAAGCTGCATGCATTCAATAGACTGACTTAGAGGGGCAGGGGGCTAGACAAGGGTGGGTATGCGGGACTGCATGCTGGAGTCGCCAAATCCTGGGGGCAACACCCACCATGCCCCTCTCCAGGCAGACCTCTGTGCCACGTTCTAAGCTGCGGTGTGGACAGAGGCACTGTCCACTCGGCAACACATCTATATATAGCAGGTGTGGCTTTCCTCTTCCAAATCTGCTCATCTTTGTATTTTTACTTATGAGAGGCATCATTTAGTTCTGAAGGCCGTTGCTAAGCCTATCAAGAGTATCCGATGCGCCTATGAAAGAAAGATAAAGCCAGGACCCCCCTTTTTTTTAGCCCCCATAGTCCTGGGGAGTAACTGAGTACCATCGATCTCCATTTTTAGGGTGAACCCTACCTCTGCTCTGATCTACAGTCTTTTACCTCGGTGTTGCAGAGAAGGGATGATGCCTGGGACCTGGGGTTGGGGAAGCAACTGATACAGCATATTCTCCCAAGCCTTCCTGGAGTTTATTAGGAAGGCCTGAGGGACAGCAGGAAGTCTCCTGTCTATTTATAGATGAGGGGCAGATGCACCTGGAGGTCCTGACCTTGATTTCTCCTGTGCCTCTGAGGCCACGTGGTCCTGAGCAGCCGACTGGGCAGAGAGGTGAGCTAAGGCAGAGAAGGCACCCATCTGTGATGTGGGGGGTATGTAGCGATGGTCCTGAGAGCTGTGTAATTTGGTAGGATGAGAGAAGGGATGTTGTGTCTTTAACATCAGGTCCCCAAAGGGAATATATTTGTTAAACATTATAATTACCCTTCAGTGGCTGAACTCCATGGCAAATGAGAGCTCAGTAGCAATTGAGAACGATATCGCAATTGAAGCGATATCGAGGCCCATTACTGTTTCTCAAATGATGCTTTCATTTAGATAAGGCAGATAATTATACATCTTGATTAGGTCACTGCTCCCAAGGGGATACGGCAGTTTTTCAGGAGTGCCCCCCTCCCTGTAAATAATGCCAGAGAACTGCAGCCAGGCTTCCAACTCTCTTTCCTCTTTTCTCTCCAGATCTAGATAATGAGATAAAGAGACCCAGACACAGATACATAAATACGTACATATGTATATGCAGGCATGGCTCCATTTTTCTCTCTCTAGCACTTAGGGACACCGAGATGTGGGAGTCAGTGGCCAGGGTGGACGAGGTCAGAAATAATCATAGTAGTCATAGGTATATAGGTATATACCTATATACAGTAAGTAGGTATATATCATCCTTTATCTGACAACACGTATTTACACGCACTATTTCTTTTGATCACAGCGGTAATCAAAGCAGACAGAATGGATATTAGAAGGCTTGGGTTTTTTCTTCCAAACTAGGAAGGAACTTAAACAACAAACGACAGCAACAACCTTCTGGGGTGGGCTGCCTTCCAGCTCCAAGTTTCGAGTTATTTGTGTTACCCTTTTCTAAATGAGAGGGCAGAGCCTGGGGAGGCCCGGTGGCTTTCTCAGGGCCACCTGGCTGGCTAAGATGTTGAGTTAGGTCTAGAGCCCAGACCTTCTGATTCTGGTGTTTCTTCCTCTCTATGATTCTGCACCCTTCAGTGGAGTCTTACTGCATTCACGGTAAAACCAAGCGCCACTTGTGTGGCAGCGAGAAAGATCCTGGCCGCTCCAGGCCATGCCTTGTGGGGCCCCTGCTCCCCTCTGCCCTGGAGGAACGCCACCCAGCTGTGCCAACAAGAACGTACACGCCCAGGGGCGCCTGGGTGGCTCAGTTGGTTAAGCGACTGCCTTCGGCTCAGGTCATGATCCTGGAGTCCGGGGATCGAGTCCCGCCTTGGGCTCCCTGCTCAGCGGGGGGTCTCCTTCCCCCTCTGCCCTCTTCCCTCTCGTGCTCTCTGTCTCTCATTCTCTCTCTCTCTCAAATAAATAAATAAAATCTAAAAAAAAAAAAAGAAAGAAAGAACGTACACGCCCAAACTCATCCATTCGTAATCACGGCTCCTTTTACCTTGTCTTCGCCGAATTCATATGATTGTAATTACTCATTTGTAAAAGTAAAAAAGAAAAACATGTGTTCACCCCTTTATCTCCAGAACCTACCAGGGTTCCTGTCATAGAGTAGGCACCGAGTTAATAGTTGTTGAACGAGTGCATGTGTTGAGGAAATAACTGACTACATAATGGCCCGGATGCTCCGAAATCATCACACCTGAAGACCCTGTCCAGCTAATTACTTCCAGAGCATTTAGTAAAATGCAATCATTTCCTTGATCGGTTGTCTTCTCCACCAGCTCTCCTCCAAATTACTTGGCCACTTGCTACTATATTTAGAGATCCTGCTGCTGAATAGTTAAACTGGCAATACGTCTTAAAGTTTTGTTCTGCCCCAAGAACAAGATTCAGGATCTCTTGTTAATATAAAGGGCATCCCTGTGAGATAATTGAACTTGAATCCCCCCCTGGTTTTCAAATGAGAAACCTGAGTCACAGATACTCTCTACAGATGACAAACATCTGGGTTAAATTGGAAATGGGGAGGAAAAAAAAGGATTCCTATATGTCAAAATATCTGGATAATTAAATCAACCTCTCAGTCCCCTTCCAGATGGTTGATGCCCTATAGATGCAGAAGGACTTTGTTTTGGAGTCTAGAGAACAAGTTCACGGTGGCAATGGAACTTGAATCTTGGTCACAGATCTTCATCTGAGGTAGCCGTCCTCCCCTGTATGTGGAGCACTCTGCGTCCTGCAACCTCCTGCTCTCTGGTGTGGATTTCTCTATAATTCCTTTCCCTGACTCTGGCCTCAGAAAATCCTGTACTTAACTCAGCCCAAGGCTTAGCCCAGCACTGTTATTTATTTATTAGAGTTGCCTGTGGAATTCCAAGACCACCAGGCCTATGCACAAATCTATAAAAACACACAACGCAATTTCCAAACACTGCAGTAAACCTCCCCCCGCCGCCCCCGCCCCAGAATAGTCTGCTGTCATTGGGGATCTCAGACTGGAAAGGTTTGTGTAGAGGCAAAGAGGAGGCCCGCTCTCTACGAATTGAATGCAGAGGGAGATGTAAAGCCCTTAATTCTTTCTTGGGAAATGTTCTGGGCTCCCCCCACCAACATGCCTGAGATGAAATGTCAGAAGCTCTGGCTGATGCCCACACATGCCTGAGATGAAATGTCGAAGGCTTTCTAGTAACCCGGCTGGAGAAACAACACCCTGGAGGCGGGTATTTTGGGGTCTTGGTATCTTAAGATCCACAACTGGCCATGGATTCAGGGCCAGGCTATTGCACAACTCCAGGGGGCATCAGTTACAAAGAAAGAATGAATTGTGTCCTCAGGAGCTATTTGACACAGTGGCCTTGGAGTCACTCCCACTGGGCTGGGACCCTGGATAAGAGCTGCTTTGCTTCAGTCATACACTCCTGACCCCCAGAAGAAGGTGAAAGAAGCCCTTTGTGAAGTGGATCACAAAGGTGAGAAGGAGGTGAAGAAAAGAAGGAGGACAGGGGAAATGCAGGGCACAGAATTTTGCACTCAGTGCACCTTGATGGGTCACAGGCACGCCCACAGCACTCTCCACAGAACACCGTGCGTGCGTGTTCTACAGAGATCATCATTCCTGGTGGCTGCATTAAAAAAGGCTAGGGAGTTCTGCTGCTTGAGACGGAGGTGTCTCCTGACAAAAGTACATTTTGAGGCTTCTAGGTGACAAAAAAAAACCCTTCCCTGCCACCAGTCTGTCCATCTGGACACGGCATCTCTTGTAAGCAAGCAGGGATGATGCCTACAAGGTTAGTGCCCTTGGAAACAGGTGGATTCACAAACTCTCCTCGGTAATCTTTCTCCATGCCCCTGTCTTCTTCGTTCTCTAACATGAATCCCTCATGGAGCATGTTTGACTCTCTAACACGTGTTAGAAGGAGAAAGAAGGTTGACTACCATCATTCCTAGGAGAGCCCCACCTAGAGATAAGCAGCTGTAGATGAGTCCTGCTCCTGATGCTATGTTTGGGTTAGAGCTTAGGTAGGTTCTCTGTGTGACCTTTAAAAATCCCCTTTGCTTGCCTCTGGGCTTCTCAGGACTTGCTGAGGATCTGGAACCAATATTTCCTGGGCCAGAATAATTATCCAGTCTTTGATCCTGGTGATCACTTCTATAATGCCCTCGCCCAGGGCTTCCTCAGTTATGGGGGGCGAGTGGGCAGCAGTACCCTTAGATCTGTCCTTGAAGAACAGCCCAAACAGCTACGGGTGATAAAGAAAAGAATGGGGCTACTCCCTTGCAAGGGTTTTGCCCTTCTGTGGTGTTCTTGGCTCAGAGTAGGAGTGAGAATATGAGAATATTTAAAACGTGAACCCTTCTACTTTTGTTTTTTAAAAACAGCATTGACCGAATGCAGGAAGTTCATCTTTAATATCACTGTTTATAAGCTGCTCAGCAATGTTTACCATGGTTATAATTGGTATCATTAAGCTTAGGTGACATTATTAATGCTGCTGATTAAATTGCTATAAACCCAACTTCACCATTTATACAAACAGCCAAGTCTGAGCTTCCAGCCTTCGCACTTGAGCACTGGGGTAGGAAAACAAGCCCACTGGGAGGCACGGTTGGGAAGGAAAATGGAACACCTATGTGGCAGGTAGAGCTCCTAAGAAGATCCAGCTCAAAATATCTTCACCCACTATTGCTAAAGTGTGTTCCCTTTATAAAGTTGTTCTTTCAAAAACTGGACATCTTGATTCTGTGAGTGTGCATTAATAAGGGATGTCAACTCTCTCCCCTTTGCTCTCCTATCCCTGAATCTCTCCTGCCTCGTCCCTTCAAACCCCGCCTCCATTGTCTGCTGCTGGGCTGTGGCCCTTTGTCAGTCCGTACCCGGCTCTACCTCTCTGCTACTCTACCACTTAAACAAGACGAGTACCCCCCTCCTTTTTAAATTAAATTTTATTTTTTATTGTGGTAAAAAACCACGTAACATAAAATCTACCCTATTAACAATTTGTAAATGTGCAGTACAGCATTTTAACTGTGAGCACAATGTTATAGAACAGATCTCTAGAACATTTTCATCTTGCGTGACCGGAAGTTCAATACCCATTGAACAGCAACCCCCCATTCTTCCTGCCCCCAGGCCCTGGCACCCACCCTTCTATTTTCTGCTTCTACTTTACATGCCTCATAGTAGCAAAATCTTTGTCCTGTGGCTGGTTTATTTCACTTTGCATAATGTCCTCAAGATTCACCCATGTTGAAGCATATGACAGGATTTCCTTCTTTTTTAAAGCTGAATAATATTCCATTTTATGTATATCTCACCTTTTCTTTCTTTTTTCTTGTTTTTTTTTTTTTTTTTTGCCTAGATTGAAGTCTTTTTTGAGTTAGAATTGACAGACAACATTATATTATTTTTAGGTGTACAAAATAATGGCTCAAATTTGCATATATTACACCACATGGCTCAAATTTGCATATATTATGCCACACACATATATTATGCCACACTCGAATTTGCATTATATTATACCACACTAAGTTTGCTTTTCTTTCATCATCAAACATAGTTACAGCATTTTTTTCTTGTGATGAGATCTTTTAAGATTTACTCTATTAGCAAGTTTCCCACATGCAATAGAATATTTTTTAGTTACTGTGTTGGACCTTACCTCCCCATGACTTTTTTATCTTCACTTGGCAGGTTGTACCTTTTATCTCCCTTCACCCATTTTGCCCATTCTGCAACTCACTCTGGCAATCACTGATCTGTTCTCTGTATCTAAGCTTGTTTTTCTTTAGATTTCACATGAGTGAGAGCATATGATATTTGTCTTTGTCTGACTTGTTTCACTTAGCATAATGCCCTCATTGTCCATCCATGTTGTTGCAAATGGCAAGATGTAATTATTTTATGCCAATTAATATTCCATTGTGTGTGTATGTGTGTGTATACATATGTATGTATGTGTATACACACACACAAGTCTTTGTCTCTTTGGTTAAGTTTATTCTCAAGTATTTTATTCTCTTTGATGCTGTTATAAGTGGGATTGTTTTCCTAATTTTTTTTTTCAGAAAAAAAAGTGTATAGAAATGGAACTGAATTTTGTATGTTGATTTGTTGTTGATTCTGCAACCTTGCTAAATTTGTTTATTAGTTCTAATCTTTTTTGGTGGAATCTTCAGGGTTTTCTACATATAAGATCATGTCATCTGCAAAGAGAGATAGTTTACTTCCTTTCTGATTTGAATGTATTTATTTCTTTTTCCTGCCTAGTTGATCTCACTGGGAATTCTAGTACTGTACTGAATAGAAGTGGTGAGAGTGGGCATCCTTGCCTTGTTCTTGGTCCTACCAAGAAAGCTTTCAGTTTTTCCTAGTTGAGTATGATGTGAGCTGTGGATTTGTCATATATTGACCTTTATTATGATGAGGTAGTTTCCTTCTAGTCCTTGTGTGTTGTTTTTATCATGATAGGGCATTGAATTTTGCCAAATGCTTTATCTGCATCTACTGAGATGATTATGAGATTTTTAACCTTCGTTCTGTAAATGTGATGCATCACGCTGATTAATTTTCATAGTTGAACCATCCTTGTATCCCAGGATTAAATCCCATTTGGTCATGGTGTATGATCTTTTTTATGTACTGCTGAATTCAGTTTGCTAGTATTTTCTTGAGGATTTTTGCATCTTTACTCATCCAAGGATATTGGTCTATAGTTTTCTTAGGATGTCTTTGTCTGGCTTTGGTATCAGAGTAATGCTGGCTTCATCAAAAGTGTTTGGAAGTATTTTGGAAGAGTTTGAGAAGGATTGGCATTAATCCTTCTTTGAATGTTTAGTAGAATTCTCTTGTGAAGCCATCTGCTCCTGGGCTTTTCTTTATTGGGAGGTTTTGATGACTGATTCAATCTCCTCACTAGTTATAGGTCTTTGCAGATTTTCTATTTCTTCATGATTCAGCCATAGTAGGGTCTATGTTTCTAGGAATTTATCCATTTCTTCCAGGTTATCCAGTCTGTTGGTGTATGATCGTTCATAGTAGTCTCTTATGATCCTATGTATTTCTCTGACCTCAGTTGTAATGTCTCTTCTTTCATTTCTTATTTTGTTCATTTGAGGTTTTTTTCCTTAGTCGAGCTGGGTTTGCCAATGTTGTTGATTTTTTCGAAAACCTATGTCTTAGTTTCATTGATTTTTTTTTCTAGTCCCTATTTTGTTTATTTCTGCTCTAATTTTTGTTGTTTCCTCCTGCTAACTTTGGGCTTGGTTTGTTCTTTTTTCTAGTTTCTTGAGGTGTAAATTTAGTTGTTTATTGGAAATCTTAGCCCCTTTGTCTTCAAACACTCTTCTCTCTTGGCCTCAAGGAGTCTCTCTCTCTTTCTCTCTCCCCCAACCCCCCCTTTTCTCTCCTTTCCTCTTTCTTCCTCTCCCCTTCCCTCTCTCCCTCACTGGTTGCTCCTTCTTAAACCTCCTTGCTAGGGTGCTAGGGCTCCTTATCCTTGAACCTCCTCTTTTCTCTCACTACCTATGGGGGCTCATTTACTTCCTTGTCTTCAAACACCATCTCTAGACAGTGGTGGTTCCCAACATCACATCTTCAACCTCATACCTTTTCCTTGAATTCCACACTCATACCCATATGCTTGTTCAACATCTCTGCTTGGAAGTCTAATCAACATTTCAGACTTAACATGCCTAACATTAAACTCTTGATTTCTCTGTAACATCTTACCCTCCTCCCAGTCTTCTCCAATGAAGTTAACAGCAACCCCATTACCTAGGCTATTGCAATAACCCTCTTACTGGTTTCCTTGCTTCTTCCCCTCCCCTCCCTTCTCAGTACAGCAACTAGAGGAGACCCTTTGAAATATCAGTGGGATCGTGTTGCTCCAGTGTTCAGCATCTTCCATTGGCTTCCATCTTACTCAGTGTAAACCCTAGAGGTCTTACAGTGGCTCTCAAGGTCCTTCCCCAGCCGGCTTCCTGCTCTCTCCAAGCTCACCTCCTACCATGCTCCCCTTGGCCCGTGGTCTCCAGCCATGCTTGGCCTCCTTGCTATTTCTTTAGCACACTTCAGAGGCTCCCACAGAGTCTCTGCATCTTTGGTTCCCCATTCTTGGGACTCTCTCTCCCACATGTCCGCCTAACCAGTTCCCTATCACAGAAGTCTTCTGTAGCCCCACTTTATAAAGCAACCCCACCCCCTCTCCAGCACTCTCTCCCTCTTTCCCGACTTTCTTCTCCTCCTCCTCCTCCTCCACAGCACTTACAAATGTCTGACACAGGAGTTATTTATCCACCTATTTGTGATTATCTGTCTTCCCCTCCGCCCCCCACCAGGATGTAAACTACATGAGAATGGAGATGTTCTCTTATTTGCTGCTGTGTCTCTTGTACCTAGTAGCGCCAAGCACCTGGTTAGTGCTAGGTAGATGTTAATTGAATGAATGAATGAAAGAGTCTGCCAAACACTTGATGGGCTCATTTATCTGAATGTTATATGGAAATGGAGACGATTGGGTGCATTTCTTGCTCATATCCAGTAATGAAATCTGATGTCAGCTGTCGTGGGGATTTATCAGTTAGGATGTTTCAGTTGCAACTAACAGAGACTGACCTGGGTTATCTTAATCAAAAGGGGAATTTATGGGGCAGGATATCAGGGCCTCCCAGAATTGACGAGTGGCTGGAGGAGCAGGCTTGGATGAAGTACAGGAATCAGGGCATTCGGGCGGCTGGAAGTGTGACAGCCCTCTTCCAGCAAGAACAGTCTACAGGATGTGCTGTCCCTGCTGTGACTCACTGCTGACATCCTGGACAATTTCTAACCATTCTTCTATGTGTGTATCGCTTGCTGGAGAGCCAAGGTCTTGGGGGCAGGACTCGATTGACCAGCCCAGGGCTTTTATGGCCAGAGGCATGAAGAGGGAGCATCCAGATCTTTCTGCTTTCAGAGTGAGGGCACTGGGTCCTGCCTGCCACCAAGACCTCCCTTAATGGGGGGGTTTCTCCAAAGGAGGGGTTGCTGGGGTCCCGGACTACCCCCAAAATAAGTCCAGTAGAGGAAGGCATGCATTCGCCTGATCTTTTGCAGTCATTGTTCCAAAGCCCCTCAAAGAAGCACCTTAGAACCGCGCCAGTGCTGACAAGGAACTCAGATGCCTTCTCCACACTTTCCCGGGGCTGTCGGCAGGTTGCCTCCCAGGAGGCCTTTGTGGGGCTTCAGACCACTTCCCTAGTTCTCTGCGCCTGCCGCATCTGTACGTGCTGGTTGCTAAGCACGGGAGGAGCTCGAACTTCTTCCTTTTTGAAGGCAAAGAATCCCTCTCCAAGAGCTTTCCTTGTCCAGATTAATTAGAGCCAGCTGCAGAGCAGGGGTGCACTAGGGACACACACATATGTATACAAACAAACACACCCATAAAGCTATGCACTACGCAGCCTGCCCCGGCGTCAGTAACCTACACATGTTAGTGCCAAACAATGCGGACAATGTATTCTGATAAAAAGTTATTTTTATTAAAGACTCTAGCCCTCCACCTTCCACCATCTGAATATTCTATTCCCGGATGGGAAAAGCAGAGCTGTCATGGCAGAGCCATAAAAATGTGAATATAAAGCACTTCGACTCCAGATAACTGAGCCCTAGAACGATTTTAGACCCTGGTAGGTTTCAAATCAAAACTCATCCTGCCTTAATTATGAAGTCCGTGAGTCCACAATGATATAATACATGTTTGTGGATTTGAGCTCATTCCTGATTTAAATCCCTTGCTATGCATGTACTGAGTGCATGCATACACTCATGCACGCACACACACACACATTCTGCCCGGGCCTCCAGCTCGCAGGCGTGCACAGTTCTGGCTGTAATGAATCAGATGCCATTAATCCAATCCCAGCAGGACAGTTGCTCCTTTGATGCTCCCTTGGGGGAACATTCCAGGAGGTCCCCACTCTTACTGATGTGGAACTCTCTGGGGGTCAGTGAGCAATGAGGACATATGTTGGGGGTGGGGAAGAGAAAACCCCTGGGCTCAGGCTCCATGAGGGAGACAGATCTGACATGAAAAGAGCACAGACACGAAGGAGATGCAAGGCCCCCAAGAAGACAACAGTCTTGGTGAATGCCCGAGGAAGAGGGCCTTCCCTGCAGGGAACAGGACAGCGGGTCCCCCATCACAAGGCCAGGCAAACCACTCCCTGTCCCCCTGCCTCAGTTTCTCCCCGTGATTAATGGGAGGGGGGAACACACGCTTTCTCTGCCTCTCAAAGAAAGCCAAGTCATTCACAGACTTATTGGTTCAAGTAAGAACTGTAGAGGAAGCTACAAATTGCAGAGCTGAGATCTGCTTGTCTGTTTCTCTTTGTTCTGTAATGAGGTTTCCCTTCAGTTTCAGGAAATTCAATATCCCAAATACATTGCACTTGCCAAACACATAGTTTAAGGTGTGACAATATGTATAAGCCGGGCAAGGCTTCCTAGTGAATATAAAAAGAGATTCAGTCTGTAAATATTAGATCTACAAGCAACTTTTCCAACATACATCCATTACCTTGAATCAAGTGCACACACCTGTGATTAAGTTAGTAATGATAAGATTATAGCAATTGGCATCACACTGATGCTAAGTTTATACTATGACAATTAGCCCTTAAATGAGGGTTAATAAGGGCACAAACACATATTTAAGAGTGGATCTAGGAACAACTTAGAAAGTAATCACAAAAAGTATTCTGGGATGGAGCCATAATATCCAGGCCAATAAATCTCTGCCAGCCAACCAGACATTCTGTTATTTGATAAAACTAATAATGCAAAACTTATTGCTATAGCAGAAACGTCATAAAAATGTAGTAAAAATAAACAAGCACATGGCTCTGGCAGAAGAGCTAAAAACAAGTATGGAAATTGAAGACCTCAAAGGAAAGCCAAGAAGCATCTTGGCAAGTGGGAGCAGGCGATGTTCACATATATTAGTGGAAAATCTTAAGGAATTTGGGATTTTTTTTCATGTTTGAGCAATATTTTGGGAAGTGGTATTTCATGCATACTTGTCTGTGTACCAAGACATTTCTCTTCCCAACATTATTTTGTAATGTACTTGACTGGTGAGGTCTGTTACTGTTATGATGCCTTTTGGTAGAAATATTTGAAATTTTTCAAGCAAAAGAGAGGCACCAATGTTATCAAGATACATACTCAACATGTACCTGCATTGTCTCAATTCTCAAAACAATCCTGGAAGCGGAAGGAAGGGGTGTTGCCATTTTACAAAGGAGCACCAAGAAGCTGGTCACGTGGCCACGTGGTAGGCATGGGTCTGTTTGACTCCAGAAGCCATGGGCTGCTTCATACTCCTAGTCCTCACCACACATTGCAAAGGATAAAAGAAGGTGGTTCCTGTAGAGCACCGTTCCGGGTGTCCAGGACCCACTACCTGCTCAGTGAACGTTCATGAATGCTCCTCTCCCCATGCAGTGTGTGGACTCCTTTCCACCTTTCTTCCACCGCAGATTCAACCACCTGCCCTACGTGCAGTCAAGGACTGACCTGGGTAGTTATTTCCCAAAGTCTCGCAGTTGTGTTTGGAGCAGGGGATGGAGGAGATTTGAAGGCCAAGGTCAACAAATCGCCCTCTTCATCAGCTCCCTATGAAAAACCCCAACACCATCCACTGTGGCTCAGCTTTTATGTCCACAGCTGCCTGAAGGCAGGAAAGGTGAGGCTGCCTCTCTCCCTGGGGCTCTACTCTGCTGTCAGACGTCCGCTGCCCAGCCTCAGGGGTGCCTACAGTTCTGAGAACATCAGTCGGTGATGGGTGCGCATATTTGGGGGAGAGTCCTGCTGGGCCTCTGGTCAGTTTATCAAGGGAGGAGGAGAGTGAGGAGGAAGAGGAGGAGGACAGCTGTGTTTTGGATCTGAATGGGTCACAGGCCCACTCAGCCCTCGGAAGGCCGCCAGCAGGGAAAGCGGGAAAGCCGTGAGGAGAACGCCAAGTCTCCCCTGCAGGGGCCCATCCAGCTGAAAGCAGCCTCCTCGCCCTCAAATCCAATTAAAGGCCAGTACTATGTCAGTGGAAATGTATGCCAATCCTAATACAGTCTAATAAGCCTTAAAATAGCACTCTGTAAGTGGAAAGCCCTGTGGTTTAATTTGATTCACAGCCTAATAACAGGCTTAATAAGAGGGAATTGGCCCCCTTTTATTTTCCAACTGGTCTCGGCATGCTCTTTTCTCCCCTTCTTTTTTTGCCTCCTCTTTCTTTCTCTGGAGCTCTGATGAGTGACAGGACGACCAGGATTGAAGGAGAGGCCGGCATTTCTTTCTCTTTCGACTTCCAGCTGAGGGGCGCCTGGGTGGCTCAGTCAGTTAAGCAACTGACTCTTGATATCAGCTCAGGTCATGATCTCAGGGTCCTGAGATAGAGCCCCGCAGTGGGCTCTGCACTGAGCATGGAGCCTGCTTAAGATTGTCTCTCTCCCTCTCCCCCTAAAAAACAAAACAAAAAAAGAACACTTCTGGCTGAAAGGCCCCTGGCTCCTGACATCTGAGGGAGGGTGGTTCTGGCAAGTGGCAGGGACTCTAGGTCCTTGGTCCTATGCTTGTCTCACTTCATGCCTGGACAATCCTTGCTTTTTGCTTTGTTGCCTTCCTTTGGCAGTGGGGGAGATGAATGTGGGACTCCTCAAGGCATATATCTTATACACCTGCCTTCTTCCTGGGCCTGGGGTCTTTCCTCCCAGGACAGTGGAGCTGATGGCCATTCTCACACACCCACTGCTGGGAGTGATGGGCCAGTCTTAAGAACACAGTCCAGAAATTGATTCAAGGATCTGTTTTTTGGTCCGATTCTTGAGAGAGTAAAGGATTCCCAAACATTTAAAAAGTAGAGCTCAGGTGGGCGCCTGGGTGGCTCAGTCGTTAAGCGTCTGCCTTCGGCTCGGGTCATGATCCCGGGGTCCTGGGATCGAGTCCCCCATTGGGCTCCCTGCTCGGTGGGAAGCCTGCTTCTCCCTCTCCCACTCCCCCTGCTTGTGTTCCTGCTCTCGCTGTGTCTCTCTCTGTCAAATAAATAAATAAATAATCTTTAAAAAAAAAAAAGTAGAGCTCAGGGATTTAATATACTCTTTCTTTTTTAAAAAGGTTTAATGAAATATGATTCACATTCTATACAGTTCACCCATCTGAAGAATACAGTTCGGGGCACCTGGGTGGCTCGGTCAGTTGAGTATCTGCCGTTGGCCCAGGTCATGACCCTGGGGTCCTGAGATTGAGCCCCGCATTGGGCTCCCTGCTTAGTGGGGGGTTTGCTTCTCCCTCTCCCGCTGCCTCTCCCCCCCCCACCCCGCCGTTCATGCTCTCTCTCTCACTCCCTCTGAAATAAATAAATAAATAAAATCGTAAAAAAAAAAAAAAAGAATATAATTCAATGGCTTTCAGTATAATTACAGAGTTGTGCAACCATCACCACAATCGATTTTGGAACATTTTCATTACTCTCTAAAGAAATGCCCTAACCCTTCACCATCACCCCGCCCAGCCCCCATGCCTCCCATCCCTAGAAAACCACTGATCTACTTTGCATCTCTATAGATTTGCCTACGGTGGATATTTTATAAGAACGGAATCCTACAATATGTGGTCCTTTGCGATTGGCTTCTTTCACTCAGCGTAGTGTTTTCAAGGCTCAAGCATGCTGTCACGTGTGTCACGACTTCGTTCTGTTTTTATGGCTGAATCATATTCCTTCATATAAATATAGCACATTTTATGTATCCAGCCCTCACTTGACAGACTTTTGGGTTGTTTCCACATCTTGGCTATATGAACAATACTGCTTTCAACACTGGTGTGCAAGTTTTTGCGTCGACCTGTGTTTTCATTTCTCTTGGAGACATACCTAGGTGTGAAATTGGGGGATGATATACTACATCTATATTTAACCATTTAAGAAACTCCCATACCATCTTCCAAAGTGGCTGCATCATGCACATTCCTACGGTCAACGTGTGAGGATGCCAGTTTTTCCACACCCTCGCCAACACTGGGTATCGTCTGTCTTTGGTCATAGCTCTCCCAGGGAATAGGAGGTGATACCGCCGTGTGGTTTAATGCACCTTTCTCTGAATGGATGTAATATGCTCTTGGGCTGAATGGGTCTGTGAGCTAATCGGCAGTGAGCAATGACTTCAGATCTGAGCTATGGTAATTATTAACCAGATAATCTTGAACAAGTGACTTAATTTCTCTGACTCTTAGTTTCCAGATCTGTGATTTGAGGCTGAGACACCCGCTCAGGCCGTGAAGGCCAGAGACTCACAGAGGGGAGGCAAGCAACACAGGCTCCTTCCCTTCTCCCATTCTGATACTTCGATCTCCATTTTCATGCTGAAACATGAAATTCTACAACAAGGTCGGAAGAAAGACTATAACTTTAAAAAGAAAAGAAGGATGATGATGGATTAGGATGAGCTGGGACCAAGAAAAAGGCATTTGACACTAAGATAAAGAAATTGGAGGTTGGTTGTTTTGTTTTTTTTTTCACAAGGAGAAGCAAAGGGTGAGGAGTGACATAATAACCATCTTCAATATAAGAAGGGGTTATTATGTGGAGGATGGTGACCAGCTGTTCCCCATCTCCACTAAGGACATCAGAAGGAAAAATGCATTTAAACTGTGGGAAGCTGCCTATAGCTTAGTTATTAGGAAGAGCTTCTTCGCTGTCAGGGTCGTGAAACATTGGAATGGGAATTTATCAAATTTCCTGTCCCTGAAGGTATTTCCAAATATGATGAACTGCATCCGGGAGCAGGACTGAGATGCCCTGAGGCGGTTCCTTCCATCACAAACTCACTGCAGCTCCTGGCAGTACCCATCCTTGGCAACGTGCCCCGTAAGACCCCTCTGCATACCACGTAGTGTTCTAGTGACCTCTCTACCCACCCCACTCCCCTGTTTGGGCTGGACTTAGTTGCTCTCTCTTCTCTCCCAAAATGGTGTTGGAGAGTTGCTACTCTCTATTTCAGTAGTGAGTGATGTGGTTTCTATACATAGCCCCAGCTTCTAACTTCTTTGGCAGCTCCCGGGTTGAAAGGTGCCGTTAAGAGAGAGGGAGAAAAAGAGCTAAATAACCCTTTTATTTAAAAAAAAAAAAAAAATCTTTCAAGAAAAGTTCAGATGTTTGGTCCTTTAATAGATGGCTCACTGTGGCCATTATTGTCCTTGGCAGATCTCTCAGGCTTGGAAACCTGGCTAGCTACTCCTATTTTATAGATGAGCAGACTGGAGTGTAGGTTGGCAAAAGCATATCAGGATCACAGAGGGCGCATCTCCGATGTGGGATGCTGTTCCCATGGGCAATCCTGGTCTGTCTGTGGTGGGTGTTATGGGAGCTTCCTCACCAGTCATCCCACCTTCCTCCCACAACACAGTGAGCAGGAAATGGAAGGAGGGTTGCCCCTCCCCCCAAGACTACAGGTGGGTCCCATAGGCATGAGCTAACCAGGGTAATCCTATCTGCCTTGCCTGGCAGGGTTTGGTCCAAATAATCCTAAATGGTAAGTGCCCAGATTTTCCCTGGCCCTAGGATCTGGGGCCTCTCCAAACTGCCTCTACCTCCCCTCACCTCTTGTTTGGGGGTTTGCTTTCTTGGCCGCCCCCTTGGTTGCCGTGTGCCTAGATATTGACCCCCATAGCCCTGGGAGGCAGCAGGAAGGGCCTGGGGCACCTAGACCCCCTGGGGCCATCCACCTGCCTCTGTGAGCAACCTTCCCGTTTACCTCAGTATACCCTACAGATATTATGACTTTACTGTGGGTGTCGTGACGTGAAGAAGTTTGGGAAACACTGAGGCAGAAGAGAACAGGTTTGGAATGAGAAGGCTCGATGGGCATTCCCCCATCCACGTGCTCATGTGCTTGGGACAGTCTGCTGCGTCCTCTGACCCGGAGGGCAGCTAGCAACATCATAGGCCTATGTGGGTAGAGTTATTACCCCTGTATTAAAGATTAGAGAACCGAGGCAAAGAGGTTATCTGGGCGAGGTTATACAGTTAGCAAGTGGCAGGGCCAGAGCTGTAACCCAGGCAATCTGGCCCCTCCACCCCCGTCTTTCCAGCTGACTAGTGGGCAGGGGGAGGAGGAGGACAGAGCTCTGTCTGACACGTCCGACCCCATAAATCACTCCTCCAGCACCAACCTAAGGAAAACCTGCGAGGCAAATGAAATGTGCACCTTCTTCCCTGTTAGGCTTCTCCCAGAAGAGCCATGCCGAGGAAGGCACCCAAATTGCAATGTCTGACTGTCCCTGTCCGCGCTCCCTTGCAGGGGAAACCTGGTTAAAATGAACATGCTGGCAGCACTAAAGCACCTCTGCAGAGCAAAGCTGCCTGGAAAAGCTGTAAAAAGGGAGAAGGGGAAAGTAAAGCCAACAGCAGAAACAAGGACAGCCCCAGCCTGAGAGTGTTAGAAGCCTGGGAGGAGGTCTGGGCTCTGCTTCTATCTGCATGATCTAGAGCAGCTGCTTTCCTCCATCCCCCAGTCCGCAGATGTGGTGTGCAGACTCTTCTAGGAGCACACACTTGCCTGTCCCTCTGGGCACCCGACTCAGCACCGGACCCTTCTGGGACCGACCCATCACTTCCGGCTTAGCCGTCTTGGACGGCTCTTTTCGGGGTCAGCAAACTCTCTTCACTGAGCTGGTATTGATCTTGTCAGTTTCTCAATCCCTTTCTCCATTCTTTTCTTCCCCTGCCCCTTCCCCCTCACCCATCCCACTGCAGACACTCATCCACAGACTTGCATACCCACGTACGAACAGGCTCACTCTTAGGAGACTCCAAACTTCACAACAAATACTCCCTTCGTCCGTCTGTGTCTTGTTTAGTTTCCAGGTGATGAAACTGGCCTTGGGTCTGGGTGGTTGTCATGGAGATGCATCCCAGCTTCCTGCCCCACATGGGCCCTTGAGTTCTTTCTGAAATCTTACTGGACTAGAAAAGAAAGATCCAGCTCTGCCCTCGGTTTCTCCTTTGTGGGGAGGGGCTTCGGCTGCGAGTGCTCCTATCCCAGGTCTTTCCACCGGGGAGGGGGCGAAGGGCTGGTGAAAAATCCAGGAGGTTTTCTACGGCCTTGTTCTATCAGCTAATTGTCCCAGGGGATGATTAAAGAAAAAAGAAAACAATGCTTCGGGGTGACATCCATGATACTTACATTTTATCATCTTTACTAAGGTCAGCAGAGGAATGCAGTTTATCCCTATCTGACCGTTCACTGCATGTCATCTTCTTACTGCTGAGCGAACCTCACCACCTGCTGAGAGCACCATCAAAAATACCTCACCTTTTCATTCAGCCTCTGAATAATAGACAGCTTGTCAATAGTATCTACCTGAACCTCTGCAAGGGCACATCCTTCAGGAGCTTAGACTGGTCCAAATTTCTAGTGGGGTGTGTGTGTGTGTGTGTGTGTGTGTGTGTGTGTGTGTGTGAGTGATTTAGCCAGAATTAATCTCTAAGCATCTCAAGGACTTTGGCCAGTGCTGTACATATCCTAACCATTTTCAGTAGGAGAGGGACACCTGCTCCTGCCGCAAACAGAGGGAAACTGAGGCACAAAGTATAAATGAAGGATAGCATGTGCTTTTGTGGAGTCTAACGGGTTGAAATCTAGTGGCCACAAAAGGAAAACAAAGGTTTTCTAATTGTTCTGCGACCTTTCCAGCGTGTTTGGAAAACAGACCTACCACGAAAATTCTAGCCACAGGACCTGCTCTACAGAGAAAGGGGTGGAATTAGCCCTGGAGGGGAAACCTGATAACCTGGGTCCTCGTCCTGCCCCCTCCATTAGTGAGTTGGTTAAGTCACATCATATTTGTGAACATTGTTTTTTAAAATTATTTTTCCTAAAAAACTGAGTTAAAATACCCACTTTCCTCCCTCTAGATGATCCAAAGGTGTGAAGATACTTTGAAACTTTCCAGGCATGCTAGAAATGCTAAGTTTAATTAAAGCCATGAGATATCTCATTTGGTGCTTGCAACCATCCTATGAGGTTTGCATTATTTTGCAAGGCTCAGAGAGATCAAACAACTTGCCCAAAGTCACCCAGGTAGCAAGCGGCAGTGTCTGGATCGGGATCCGCCGTCTTGAGCTTGAAAGCTTTTCATCTGCCCACAGCTGTCTGTCTGTCTAAACTAGCGCAGAGACTCAGATCCAGAGAGAGGGTCATTTCAAGGTCATCCCAACAAACAGCCTGCTGTA
The DNA here is from genome assembly GCF_011800145.1 of Mirounga leonina. Taxonomy (NCBI): domain Eukaryota; kingdom Metazoa; phylum Chordata; class Mammalia; order Carnivora; family Phocidae; genus Mirounga; species Mirounga leonina. The sequence continues at coordinate 70,542,437 of NW_023270451.1, read as the reverse complement.
CCATCTCTGGAATGATATGCAGCTCCAGTGACCACGAATTATAGGAGCCTTCTGGCTCATTCAGCAGGTGGGGAAGGAGGAGAAAAGGATCGAGTGGGAGCAGAGAAAAAGTGGAGGAAAGGGGAAGCCATGTGAACTCCCATGCTGACCCGGCAGAGGGGAGGGTAATGTGCCGCGCTGAAGTCTCTGAGCCAAGAGAACATGTGTGTCTTTATCTCTGTCTGTACAATTTATGGTCCAGCTGGGCCCATCCGTGAGGCTGGGCTGTTCTGGCACTGTGAGCAGAGTTACTCTTGGGGCCAAACACTGGAGCCCCTGGGGCCCTGCCAGGAGCATACTGTAGTCATGGTTATTGGAGGGAAGTTCCCGAATGGGGTGAGTGAGCAGAGCCCAGAAGATTTAGAGGGCACGACTCTTTGGAGTTTCCAGAGCAACTGGCTGGCCTGAACTCATGTGTGTTAGAACCTCAGACTGTCTCGTTTCCTTCCCTAGGAGTTCTGACAGATGCTCTTGTGGACTCATTCATTCATTCAACAGAGATTCATAGCAAGCTAGGTAGTTGTTATCATTGTAGAGGAGCTATAACATGTCTATCTATAGGAGAGCTTAATGGACAAGGTAAATTCAAGTTTTCCTGCCCTTAAGTGACAAGCAAGAAACAGATGATAACGTGACAAGCATCCAGAGTTGTACAAATTATTAGAGTTCACAATAGTCTTGTGGATTATTTGTTTAAACAGTCCACTCATCAATGGATTTCCTACTTTCACACGTACAGTCATCCCCAAAAGGAGTTAATTTAAACCTCTAAGATCTAGCCAAATATATGTGTGCATTCACCCATTTGTTCACTGCACCAACACTTATCCACTGCTGGTACCTATTCTGTTGGGGAAATATTTATTATGGACAAATCTCCACTGAGAAAGTTGAGGTAAGACGCCACAGATGATCCTCATCTCTCTTACTGGAGGAGGGTTTCTCCCAGCTAAGGTGTGCATTGCTGTGGTTTTAGACACAGGATCCCTGCATGCCTTGGAGATATTATCATCCCCTTGTTCCACTGAAAAGTGAGTTCTCCTCAGCTATCTCCTTCCTTGACACATAATTAAATTGTAATACAGACAGTGACATGACAGCACTTTGAGGACAGAGGTAGAAATACAAGATGTTTTGATGAACAGCTATTGGGAATCTGCATCAAACCAGGCACATAGGTAATGGAACAACATAAAGGAAGAAGGAAGCTGAAGACTAACACAGAGAGGAAGGGCAAGGGCATGGGCGCTGGCCCTCGCTTGCAGGAGTTAGCACTGACTGTTTCTTCTTTTTTTTTTTTTTTTAAGATTTTATTTATTTATTTGACAGAGAGAGACACAGCGAGAGAGGTAACACAAGCAGCGGGAGTGGGAGAGGGAGAAGCAGGCTTCCCGCGGAGCAGGGAGCCCGATGCGGGGCTCGATCCCAGGACTCTGGGATAATGACCTGAGCCGAAGGCAGACACTTAACGACTGAGCCACCCAGGCACCCCAGCACTGACTGTTTCTGAGTGCAGAAAGCAGGCAAAGCATGTGGTCTTTGCACTAGAGTTGAGACTCTACATGATCCTTTCTTGCAATGGTCTCCCCCCACCCCCCAGAGAGCTCAGAGTACTGAATGTTTTTTGTCTTGTGGGATGGGGAGATCCATACTTCAACAGTCCTTTATCGTATCATGGCACACATGGGAAATGATCATTTCTAGGGGGCACACTGAGTGCCTTATGTGCCTTATCAGTCGTTGGGGTGCGCTCATCCAGGTGACTCGTCTCCCATGTGAAAGGACAGGTGATTTCCAGGAAGTGTGTCATCTATTCTCCTGCCTCCGGGCAGCAACTGCCTGCATGTCATCCTAATGAGGTACAGTCATCTGGTTGGCAGTGGGTGTTACGGGAGCCATGGGCAGGCGGGAGGGAGGGTGGCAGCTGTGTATCTGAATGAAGTATTTCTCATCCGGGAGGTGGCACCTGCCTGTGCACTTCACCTATTCCCTGCTCTGAGGCAAGCCTCAGTTTTCCGTCTGCTCTCTGACCAGTGTTTCTCTAAGCCAGAGGACTCCGGAAGGATGACCCTTCCCTCTTCAAAGGGGGAACATTTCAGAAGGACTTTAGGCTCCCTCTTGGAAGAGCAGTGCCATAATGATTATTAAATGGTTCCTTTAAAAAGGACTTTCCTGACAGAAAGAAGGGTCGTCAGGGGCTGGGGGGAGGGAGGAGGGAGGAATGGGAAGTTCATGTTTCATGGGCAGAGTTTCAGTTCTGCAAGACGAAGGGCTTTGTGGACGGATGGGGGTGATGGTTGCATATCTCTGCCCAGGTACTCAGCACCGTTGAACCATACACTTCAAAAGTGTGTAAGGTGGTCTGTGTTACATTATGTGGGTTTTACCACAATTCAATTTTTTTTTTTGAAAAGGACTTTCTGGGGCGCCTGGGTGGCTCAGTTGGTTAAGCGACTGCCTTTGGCTCAGGTCATGATCCTGGAGTCCCGGGATCGAGTCCCGCATCGGGCTCCCTGCTCAGCAAGGAGTCTGCTTCTCCCTCTGACCCTCCTCCCTCTCATGCTCTCTGTCTCTCATTCTCTCTCTTGCAAATAAATAAAATCTTAAAAAAAAAAAAAAATTTAAAAAAAAGCTTTAAAAAAAAAAAAAGAAAAGGACTTTCCATCTAAAGAGTATACCCCATCTACTCTATCATTTCCAAGTAGCTTCCTTTCTTCTCTTTATAGTATGTATTTCTAGCCTTAAAAAAAAGATCTTGGGGCACCTGGGTGGCTCAGTTGGTTAAGCATCTGACTCTTGATTCAACTCAGGTCGTGATCCCAGGGTCATGAGATTGGGCCCTGTGTCAGGTTCTGCACACAGCAGGGAGTGTGCTTGAGATTCTCTCTCTCTCTCTCTCCTGCTGCCCCTTCCCCCACTCTTGCTCTCTCTCTCTCTCTCTCTCAAAATAAATAAATAAAATCTTTTTAAAATAATCTTACCCCCTGTACATAGATCCTTAACACTATAATGTTGAGTACTATTCTCCTTACCCTTTGCCCCAAGAGACTTCTGCCAGACGCGGCACCCTCAGTCCTCACAAACATCTTCCTAGGGAGGCTCAACCTGGTTCCCTTCTCCATAAACCACTGTGCAAAAGTCAGAGGTCACCCCCACTCAGGCCTGTGAGGGGACCAGCAGGAAGGCCGGCCTCTTATCTGTACCCACAAACATCCCTAAGCCAGTGAACCGGGAGGCAGGACTCTTGCTTTGGGTTATGCTTTCAAGTTTATTAAAACACACTTGTCTATAGTGTGATACTTTAAAGCCCAGCTTAATTTATAAAAACCACAGCAACAATCACAGAAGCGACTTATCTTATAGCTAAGATTAATCTGTTTGTAACTCATTATATTCACAGAACCTTTATTTGCCTAAGTATATTACTCTCGTTCCTGAATTCTATTATTATGTTCAGCATTGTTATTCAAACGTTTATCCAGTGTTACTGTTTTTATGGAGTTATGCCTTAAACTCTGTGCTTTATTCATAATCATAAATTCCCCAACGGCAGGAATGATTTTCCTGATGTTACAGGGAAGAGGAGTAGCGAGGGGCAGAGCAAGCCTTAGATGGTCTGCTTGAGCCGTATCAATGACAAAGGAAAATTCCATGATGGGTTGGTCATTCCTGTCACATGCATTGACTGAGTATTCCCTCTAGGCCCATGTGTGATGCTGGAGCTTAGGCCACTCAGATCCAAAAGGATGAAAAATGGGGCAGTGGTGTCACCCAGACCTGGGTTTGAATCCCATTTTGACTCGATACTATACCTGGTCAGTAGGTTGTGTGAATTAGGCAGATCTGCCACCTGGATCTGTTTCCCTCATTCCAGAAACAGCGCCCACTCGTATATGGAGTGCGTGTAGCATACGCTTACATTACCTGGCACGTAGTGAATCTCAGTAAATGTTAACTATTGTCTTATCTTCCTCAGGGAGCTCATGACCTAGAAAAAGAGCCAAACCTTGAAATACTCAGAACCGTGCTATGAAGGAATAGGGTGAGGGCCATAATGAGGATGAGTCAGAGGGTCAGACTGGCCCAGAGGAGAGGCTGGGGCCCAGGGCTGCCTTCCGGGCAGAAGGAGCAACACTGACCCAGGCCCAGAGCTGAGAAGGGGTGAACGTGCCGATGGAGGAGAAGCAGGTCTGGCTGAAGCATTGGTCTGCAGCATTGGCTGAAGCAGGCCCTGGGCATGAGGCTGGACATGTCGATGAGGCCACTGTGAAGGGCTTGAATGCCATCTCGAGGGATAGTTTTACTGTATTTTAGTAATTCGAAGACACACGTTTTCCCACACATTGTAACATCTCCAAACTGAATGCATCTTATAACCAGTGTGTTGTCATAGTTGATTGCCATCATTTATTTTCTTTTTTAGGAGTACCCAAAATTATAGGGTACCTTATGGTTGGCACCTGGGGTCAAATGACATATGGTGTGTCAAAGGCCACAGGACTCAAGGCCTGAGTGGAGCAAGCTTCATGCTGCTAGTGTTTCCTTTCCATTCTGCTAACGTGTTCAGTGCTGGCAAATCAATGCCCCGTTGTGCTCAGCTCTAACTCGGCCTGGTAAAGGACACAAGTCCCCCCGACTCTTAGCAATGCTTGTCTCAGTGTAGCAGCCCTGACCAGGGTCGAGTCTCCTCCACGAGAAGAAGCATCTGACTTCAAAGAGGTGATGCTAGAGAAGAGATCTTTTGCTGTTTTCCACTTTTTGGTTCTTTTGTGTGCTTCCCCATCTCTTTCGTTTCCCCCTATTCTTTATACCCCTCTCTTCTGCTTCTCTCCATTGAGTAGAGCTCTCCTTAGGGCAATGGTAAATCCATGGCTCACCTGCTGTGAGGACAGAGGCAGGGTCAGGGTGGCAGACACTGGACAAGAACAGGGAGGTCCCACCAGCTCATGCTAAACTAGCTGAGGCTCATCTACATCCAGGCCACTCAGAAGCCTTACCTCGCCCTTTGGTGGGTGGGGCGGGTTGCCTAGCAACAGTACCCTTTGCTCTTTCCACTCCTGCTCCTCGGCATCACCTCCTCTCCGGGCCTCCCTTCAGACCAGTCTATGAAATTCATTTTTATCCAGCTTTAACGTGAGTAAACAATGGAGAAGCATTTGATGTGATTTTCCTTAGACACTCAACCCTTTGAGTTCAGTCAGGCCACTGAGCTCTGCATGGAATCCACCGAGTCCTGAAACTTAGCTTCGCCCCGGACTCACTCTGGGACTGGTCAAAAGCAAAAGTTGTGGACAAGACCTAGAGAGTGAAGAAATCCACTTGGGATCTGTCGGGTCCAGAATCCCACCCTCACCCTTTCCCTGTGATAGCCAAGCAGGGAAGCCAGAGGGTGTATTTCTAGTCCATCAGTATTTGTCGTAGATGATGTGTATGTACATTATAGGATCTTTAGTGGGGAAAAAAGTCTTCCTTATTAGGTTCAGCTTCTATGCTAGGTTCTTTCAGTTAGGAATCATTGGAAGTTCTGGGTACTTGGGTGGCTCAGTCGTTAAGCGTCTGCCTTCGGCTCAGGTCATGATCCCAGGGTCCTGGGATCGAGCCCCACATCGGGCTCCCTGCTCCACGGGAAGCCTGCTTCTCCCTCTCCCACTCCCCTGCTTGTGTTTCCTCTCTCGCTGTGTCTCTCTCTGTCACATAAATAAATGAAATCTTAAAAAAAAAAAAAAAAGAATCATTGGAAGTTCTTTTCAGAGCTTTCAAAGGAACTTCCAGTGAGAGCCCAGTCTTCCAGAGTCTCGTCACAATAAATCCTGAATGCAGGCATGGTATGTAATTCAGCATCTAGATCAAGTGTGGGGGCCTTTGAGTATTCTCTCTTAACCTAAAAAGATGGGAAACTCAGGTCTAATCCATTCCAATTGCTGTATCCAAGGAGAGAGAAAGGAGAGAGAAAAGTTACATTATTAAGGTTTATTTGTTTATACATGAGCAGTACATTCATAATTGCTACTTTCCACAAAGTGGCTTGCTTTTTCCTTTTTTATCAGTGGCTTGCGTAGGGTATGCACACAATAAACATTTGTGAAGGAAGAATGGAAGGAATCTCTAGTTCAATGATGTTATTAAAACACATTTTCTCATGGGATACAATATGGAAAATTGATCTGTGGAGTATATATGATCAAGAACTGAGATTAAATTTAAATCAAGAGATTATTTTGTTAGATAAATTTCATATGTGTGTTGCTCGGGCAATGTGGGTGGTATGATGGGGTACAAATCATGTCATCTAGTCAGAATTAGTGCTTACAAAATGAGGGGTGGGCAGCAGATTTCTGACTTTTTGACCAGCTCTAGCATTCATGATTTCAGGTGGTAATCATGTTCTTCCACTGTTTTCTGGTCAGTAAAATGCCAAGGATGCCCCTCACCCTATAGTTACTAGCTGACTAAGCTCCTCAGCCAGGGCAGAGCCCATATGAAATTCTTCTCCTCCCAGGGCTTCTGGACATTTTTGGGAGAAGCTGTGTGTCATCACAGAAGGCTCTGTGGGCTTCCACTTCTCCTCATTAGCCATCCCTCCCTCTGAAAGATGCCTGGCCTGGAAAACAGTGATGGGGGGTCTGTGTCATCTTGCTAGCAGCGATGTGAACCATCCTTCCTCCTTCATTTGGCACATGGACAGCCCAGTACCCCAGTGTCTCTTTAGGATGTTGCTAGGGCCCAGAAATTTATCTTCTTGGGGAAGAAATGGGCTATTTTCTTGTCCAGAGGACAGGAGTTAAGTGCCAGATGAAGGAAGTGGGCGGTGTGGGTCATCAGTTTCTGGTTATTTTTGAGGGCAGATCCTGTGTCTTGTTCAGTATTGTGTCCCCAGGGCCAAACCACCCCCACACCCCAATATTTACACTGTGGTCACTCAGTCATTCTTTGTTGAATACTGAGCATTATAAGACATTCCACAGCTCGACTAGAAGGATATCTGGCTGTCTATAGAACATCCTCCTGTGCTTTGGAGGGTGAGGATGTTAATCACCGTGTAAATATCTGGGTAATTACCGCACTGGCAGCACTCTTAAGACAATTTGTCCCAAACCAGGGTGGAGCAACTCATTCTTACCAGTTACATGTCATCCAGACATAATAGCTGCCTGGCTTTGACAACTTCGGAGGTATTCTTTTTTGATATGCTCTGTTTTCCATGAAAGCAAGACTAGCATTTGCCGGTGGATTTCAAAACATTTGGGGGTCATAGAGTTTGGAGGGGCCTCCCTGACATGCTAAAGTGGCTCTGAGGGATTTGAGTTTGTCAGGATTCCTGTGCAGGTGGCAGAACCGCCACAGAGTCAGCTCTCCTTCCTCCAAGCCCGGTGCTCTTCCCCAGGCACCCACAGCCGACCATCCTGCAGTGCTTGCAGAAACTGGAAGTTGTAAGAACTTGCCCTCACCTCAGTCTGCAGCTGGGAATCTGAGAAGGGCAGACAAAGTCGTAGTGAATTTCAGAGAGGAACTCACAATTTGAGAGGTGAATAAATAACATGTTTCTACAGTATAAACATAAAGAGTGGGATGAGCAGCTGTTTTCCCTCACTGCAAAGGGAAATGCACTTACGTTGCTCCAGGAAGGACTTAGGGCAGACAGGAGAACTTCCTGGCTCTGTGGTCTCTGCGAAGACAGACCTATTAGCTCCCGACTCATCACGGCTGAGAGTGGCTTTCCGCCCTTGCACACCCCTGTTCTTCCAAAGTGTAAAGGAAGCCCCTTTAGTGAACAGGGAACGTTTACCCGGCCTGGAAATATATTCTAAGCAGATCTTCATACCCCCTCAAGCTCGTGGTTCTCAGGCTGCAAACAGGGGCAGGTTGCATCATTTTGCATCAAGCCAACCTAGCTGAAACCACTGAAACTGCCTTGGCTGGCTTTGCCCAGCAATAGGTCATGAAGAGAGTGTTGCAGCTTTTCAAGCTTGTTACTCAAAACTGGGCTGAACTTGCTACTACTGGGGTGCAGTTTACTGTACCTTTCCATGGTGACATTTCTATGAAAAGGGAATAAAACACATCTTCTCCATATGACTGTCCATTTGCACACGCGTGTTGTGCAAGTAGGAATATGTACATCACGGGTGTATGTGCCTTGTTCCAGCTATGTATTTTTGCACATGCATCTGAGTATTCATGTGCAAAATTGTATGTGCTTCCACGGTCAGGGGGCATGTGTGGACATAGGAAGTGCGTGTATGTGTGTGTGTGTGTCTGTCTGTTTGGGTGCATGAACATGCACATGTGACCCTTGTGAGTTTTTATTTCCATATCACCCATGGCTGCATATATATGTACAGGTATCTGCAGCACGTTTGCAAATGTCCATTCTATTTTTGCTCATGCTATTCTGCCTGCCTTTATGGGGGAGAAATTGTTAAATGTTGGCAATGCAATAAAGAGAAACTGATTTCAATGGAATGTTCCCTTGCCCTGCAGACACATTGCCACTGCTTTTATGCTGCACATTACACCGTGGTGAAATTTAGTTAATTTTATGGTTTGTTATTACAACAGCAGAGTGGATTGAGAGAGGCAGCTTCTGTTGGCTCCATGTCCCAAATTTCCTGGGTGTGATGGGAGTGAGAGCAGGAAACTAGCGGTGGTTTCACCCAGAAGCAGTGGCTGCTCTAATTGGCTTTCGACTTTCGTGACTGTAGGAATTAATTGGTCAGCCGAGGCTTAGCTACTGCCCTCATGGAGTGTAGGTTTTGGTCAGGGAGTCAAGAGGGACATTCACAGAACTCTGAGAAAACAACCAGGTGCTCAACTATTTTCCTGAAAAGCAACACATTTTGGTGAGAGGAGCTTTGCGGTCTGAAGACCCCGTGCTCAGTTCCCAGCTTGGCCAGCTCCTTCTTCTCGAACCTCAATGTCTAACCCCAACTTCTGTGAAGTGGGGAGAGTAATGGCCACCCTCTGAGGTTCCTGGGAGGCAAGCGCCTGGAACACAATGGGTGTTCATGAAGTGTTCCTTCCTTCCTCACTTCTTGCCTAGGAAGAAGTCTTCTGCTCCAGAACATTTCTGGGGGTGAGGGGAAGCCAGAGCAGAGATGCTGTAGAAGCAGACGGAGTCCCAAGGATACACAAGTGATTGTGCCCGAAATTTCTGAAACCCCAAATCAGGGCATATGGTCTGCCGTATGATTCTGGAAAGGTCGATTCTGGAAAATTCCACAACAAAGACAGGTGCCACCTGGATCAGATGCTGATCCCTCAGAGTGTGAATGTGCCTGAAGCCCGTTAGCTCATTGAGATATATGCCATCAGTCACTCTGAATGAGGCAAAGCTATTAACATTCTTATTTATCCTACTAATGAAGCTAATTAAATCTTAAATTCGAAACAGAGTTGGTGTGGACTAGAATACTTGGAGAGCAGAAGCTGTTTCCACGAGAACATGGCTTTTCTTGTCATTCTTCTCAGCTGGGTCCTTGGATCCCACCGCCAATGGTAGGGCAAGCAGATGACAAAGAATATGTCAGCCCCACTATCTCTCCTCCAAGGTCTGGCAGCTTCTTCCCTGGGCTGGGAAGCTGTTCATCTCTCTACTCATCACTCCTTCGTTCTCAGCAAACAGTAGCTCAGTAGCTCCCAGTGGTCCCGTACGAGCATTATGTGCTGGTTTGGGACAGAGCCCGCTTCCCTCCCAGAATGGGGAGAAAGTTTTGAGAGAAGGTGACAAAACAAAGACTTATAGATTAGGGTGTTTGGGTTAGCTTTTATTCCTCCATTGACTCAGTCTCTCATCTTCAGGAAGTTTCTTCTTTGGGAAGTTTCCTTGCCGGTCCTTTCTTAGAAGAGCTCTGGGCACACTGAGAAGCCATAAAGTTATATTCTCTGATGGTTTGAGTGAGAGAGCAAACAATGATACTTTTGTTTCCTGAGTTGAAATGCATCATTTCATGGATAATGTCAGAGCTCATCATTTTAATATGAGGTGGCCTTGAGCTTTAATGTTAAAAAAAAAAAAAAAGAGTTTCTATTTTGGCCCAGGAAGCCCCAGAATGAAAGTATTTGAAAACCACCAAACAAGGCTGACTCATTTAAAAAGCGTTAACTCACATGCTATGGGGCGGTGGGGAGAGCAGGGGAGAGGAGGGGAGAGCAGGGAAAAGGAGGGGGAGGAGGGGAGAGCAGGGCAGGGCTTGGGCATGAACATCCTCTGCAGGAGGATGCAGGCTTCTGAGTCACAGCGTCAGAGAATAATTAGATTTGGGTGATTTTAGCAATCACTAAACCAACCCCCTTATTATAGAAAAGGGAACACTGTTGATTTAGTGTTCTCCCTCCAGACTCAAAATATTCTTATTGTTCATCATCCCTAGCCCTAACTTTTGATAAAGCTTGTGGAAGAAGCCAAAGAGAACTGGCCATTTGTGAAGACTATGCTCAGGGAACAAGGTATTGTGAGTCACTGAACCACAGATTGGGGGCAAGAGGGGATGAATTTTCAAAATATTAAAAAGCAACACGTTGGTCTTCACAACAACACTAGCTGGATATGATGTATTTTTAAAAATTATTTGGAAGCAGTGGAGATTTTTACAGTGCTTAGAGCAAACATTAACCTATCAATGCCAATATGCAGACATCTGGTTAATAGAAAGATCTGGTAAATAGAACCAAAAAAAAAAAAAAAAAGCAATGTATGGTATTGAATTTTGTTTGAGGTGTTTTGGAATCCGGCTTATTTTACAGTCAGAAAATTAGACTCTAATGAGAGTCTCCTGTTAGGTTCCCATTCAATCCTGATGTCCAAGGCACTGGTCAGTAGGTCTCTGAGGGTGGGTTTGAAAAAGTATCAGGAAGAGCATTTCTCCTGCAGGACACTATATACATGAATGGGAGAAGGGCTTCAGGATACCCCCTTTCCCTCTTGCTTAACCCACAAAGTCCAGTTCTGATTCTGGCCCTAAGATAATGAGTGGTTCCTAAATCTTGACTTCCTCGTTGTTTGCAATCAGGTCCCAAAATCCAAGGTGCCATTTTCTAAAGTACCATAAACCACCAGAGAACAATTCTTAGCAAGAGATCTGCCTCTGTTTAAATATAATCACTGAGACTTCTCTGGGTAAATAATAAGAAGAAGAAGAAGAAAGAAAGGAAGAAAGAAAGGAAGGAAGGAAGGAAGGAAGGAAGGAAGGAAGGAAGGAAGGAAGGAAGGAAGGAAGGAAGGAAGGAAGGAGGAAGGAAGGAAGGAAGGAAGGAAGGAAGGAAGGAAGGAAGGAAGGAAGGAAGGAAGGAAGAAAGAAAGAAAGAAAGAAAGAAAGAAAGAAAGAAAGAAAGAAAGAAAGAAAGAAAGGAAAGAAAGGAAAGAAAGAAAGAAAGAAAGAAAGAAAGAAAGAAAGAAAGAAAGAAAGAAAGAAAGAAAGAAGAAGAAAAAAGACTGCTTTCCACTCTCTGCCACTTAACGTGTTCTACACACAGCCACAGGAATTCCATTAAAGATAGGCTACGTAGTGTAAAAAAGAAAGTTACAGATGTTATAAAATCATCACAATTATCAAATGCAACTTAATTAAGGTACCAACAGTAACAAAACACTGCTATGCTCAACACACCTTATAAACAGGGAAGAATTAGGTCTTACAGGACCCTAGAGAGGGGAGCTGAGTTCTCTCCCTGTAGAAGAGAAGAAGAAACAGAGGGCCTGGCAGTGGGAGTGAGTTCTGTGCCGCGCCAACATCTGGCGCTCCCGCAAAGTGCTGCTATCAGTGTTTATGCGACACGGCAGGACGGTGGCAGCGCCTTGGACGATGTCTCACTAGCAAGTCCCCACGGGACTCCTGGGAAGCGGGTCACTGTGCTGATTCTCCTCACTGGAGGGGAGACGTGTTTCCTTTTGACTGCTTTGTTCTCTGGGAGCCCCAAGCCTTGACTCTCACCCCTCCAAGCCCGGACACCTCCTTGAAGACGCCCCACGGTGGTCACGTCCCTCCAGCAGCTGAGGACCGGGCACAATTAGCTCCAGCCACACCTGCTCTCCCTGCGGGGCTGTTAGCAGTGGGAACCAGCCAAGAGTTGGGGGGAGGTGATGCCTCCTCTTCCACAGCCTCCCCTGGTGCTCACCCTTGCCTAGGTCACAGTTGCTTGGTGCTTGTTGCTACCTTCCCACCTCCCCAGTTTCCCTCTTCTTCCTCCTTGCTGGGGATCCAGGAGAGCACCAGCTCTGGGCTGGGAGCAGGTGCCGGATAGGGAGGAGCTAGGGGAGCCCATTATCACTCTGCATGCACGTAGTCTAATTAGCATCAGGCGGGAGTCCTGGCGACAAGATGGTGCTGGAGACCCCCCACCCCTCACACCCCCCACCGGCCACACTGAGGGAAGACCGATGTGGGGGAACAAGTATACGAGGAGGACATCTGCCCATCCTGATTTCAAACCACAAAAGTGGAAACTGGTAATGTCCTTTGAGGTCATCAAAGACAGTGACTTTTAAATTGTGGCATGAGACCCATTCATGAAAGCAGTTTAGTGGGTCACAACCATCATTTTTAAAAAGAGAAGATATCAGAATGCATGTCACTTAGAAATGGGACTTCTCCTTCAGTTGTCTATGAGCATGGGTTGAGATGTATTTGTGATGGTAAGTCTCAAAGAAAAAGCTGGAAAAAGGCATGGCTGCTCAATCCCATCTCTTTCTGCTCTGACTTCTCTCCAAGTTCCCTTAGCCATTGAGAACCATCCAGTATGCAAAGGTTTCCGTTGGAGGAAGGACCTCAGTTCCCTTGGAAAGCCTGTCCTGATTTCATGAACGTTCCTCACTTCCAACAAGTTCTTCCCTGCTGTCTTGTCTGAATACCAGTCAACACCATTTCTCCTACTTGGTTATAGAAATCTGACCATGCTTCATGTAATAATCCTTGATTAAAATCTCCCCATGAGGAGTTTAGAAATCCCAGATCCTCAGGTTAAGAATTGGGCACATGGTCCATAGATGACATCTCCCCTTGCCACTGACTTTTTTTCTTGACATCCCCTCAGCCACCCTTGAATGAGGCCCATGCTATAGTTCAACAAGACTGGGATGAAGATGTTCTTGCTCCCAAACACAGCCATAAGGACCAAAGGTCACAGAGGACCATGGCAAGGAGAGAAACCTCTTGATTTCAGAGTGGACCAGGTCCCAGGAACAGAATAGGAAAAGGCTGCATCCCAGGCACGCATCAGCCAAAGTCTCAACTTAAAGGACAAGAACGTGCCTTCCCTGGCCTGAGGGTCTCAGTTGTTATGAATGGTGATGGACACTATAGTTTCCATCCACTCTTGTCACATATAGGGAGAGGGAAGAGTCAGGGATTCTAGAGGCTTTTAGAATGTTCACTTAATTCACAATTAACCTCTCAGTAAAATGTGAGTGCTTGGGGCAGCTGGGTGGCTCAGTCCGTTAAGCGGCCAACTCTTGATTTCGGCTCAGGTCATGATCTTAGGATCCTGGGATCGAGCCCCGCGTCAGGCCGGCTCCACGCCTAGTGTGAAGTCTGCTTGAGATTCTCTCTCCCTCTTCCTCTGCCCCTCCCCCCACTCGCACGTGAACTTTCTCTCTAAGATAAATAAATAAAATCTTGAAAAACTGTGAGTGCTTGAAGGAAATTCAAGAATATCTATGAACTTCTGGGCGCCTGGGTGGCTCAGTTGGTTAAGCGACTGCCTTCGGCTCAGGTCATGATCCTGGAGTCCCGGGATCGAGTCCCGCATCGGGCTCCCTGCTCGGCGGGGAGTCTGCTTCTCCATCTGACCCTCCCCCCTCTCATGTGCTTGCTCTCTCTCATTCTCTCTCTCTCAAATAAATAAATAAAATCTTAAAAAAAAAAAAAAAGAATATCTATGAACTTCTATTTCATAGAAGAGACACACACTGCCCATTGAAGTTTAGTGCCTTGCCCAGGGTCGCCCAAATTCTGTGGCTGAGCAAGGTCTAGAACCCAGACCTCAGTGCTCAAGTGCTCCTTCCGCTCTCCCCGGGTCCTTGACTGTCTCTTCTGGCTCTGGCAGCACTGCTCCTTCCCCTGTAGGAAAAGGAGAACGGGACCAGTAGTCCTCCCAGTAGGAGTGGGACTCCTACTGCACGTCATTTGAGGCACATGGCCATTGCTTCGTCCAACAGTGCTGCTTGGGCCCGTGGGGTGGCGAGCTGGTGCTTTGGGGCCCCTGAAGGGGAGGCATAGAAGGAGAAAGCCTGAGAGCAACGGCCACACGTTATTATGATGAGAGAAATACTGTAAACTTGAGGTTATTACTTTTATCATTGTGATTATTAGATTTAATGGCTGAGTGAGCAGTTCACTTGGCCCTAATAGAAAATTGGTCCTGACAACTCTCCATAACCACAAGATCTGGGAGAAAGCAATTGCAAGAAATGCTCTCACCTTTGCTGGGAGTGACCTGTGCAAGGCTCAGATGTGGATGGCCCAGGTCCCCGAGCAGCAGAGCAGAGCATCTCAGCCTTTCCCGGCCTGGAGCTCTAGGCAGGAGGGGGTGAGGGCAGGGAGGCTGCGGGCCCTAGTGACCCTTGGCAGAGGCAAGTACTCTGTCCTTGGCAAAGGCGAGGTGTGTGTGTGTGTGGGGGGGGGTCGGTAAGATTCAGCGACCGGGGCCGGAGAGACCCCCATATCCATCTTCTTTCCACTCTCAGCTGAGCCCATTAGGAATGTATCTCTGCCTCCCGATTGCTCTTCTATGCTCTTAATTTGTGGTTGTATTAATTCCTGCTGTTATTATACAGCTAGGTGATGCAGAACAAAGCCGCTTATTAACACGGCCAAGGAGCTGCTGCTACTGCCAGAGTTGTCCCCCTCGCCCACCCATCCCACCCCGATCTCCACTCTGTCTTCACAGGAGTAGAGCCTTACACCTTGGAAAATGACTGACGGATCCTGAGACCCAGGCAGTAATTTGGAAGCCAAAGGTGGCCGGGGCATCTCAGTAAAAGGAACAGCTTTGCTCTGTCACTGCCCATGGCTGCCCTGCCCCTTTATTAAATTACTTTTTTTTTTTAAAGATTTTATTTATTTACTTGAGAGAGAGGGAATGAGAGACAGAGAGCATGAGAGGGAGGAGGGTCAGAGGGAGAAGCAGACTCCTCACCGAGCAGGGAGCCCGATGCGGGACTCGATCCCGGGACTCCAGGATCATGACCTGAGCCGAAGGCAGTCGCTTAACCGACTGAGCCACCCAGGCGCCCGCCCTGCCCCTTTATTTAAAAAAATGTTTGTATTATACTCTTAAGCACCACCTGTAACCCCTTATGACAGGTGTCTTGGGCTGCTCATGTGATGAGCAGGGAGGCGTGGTGCACCAGGTCACATCCGTAAGGTGACTGCCACGGTCAGCAGTGCTGTGTGATCTTGGACATAGCCCTCCGTGTGAGCCCGGTCGACCCATGATCCAGATCACATCACAGCCCAGCTCAGGCGCTCAGCCCTCTACCCTCTACCCACCGTATCATTCGCCTCAGAGTCTCCGCGTGGACAGCTCCCCGCCGCACAGCCAAACACAGGCACAATTTGGAACTGCAAAGGTTCGCCAGTGGGAGTCGGCATGCCAACTTCTTCACACTTTTACATTTTAAAATGTGCCATCAAGAAATACTCAGGACTGCTCCTGGGCAGAAGGCATGTTTTGTTTCTGAGGACTGAGGACTTTTTCCGCTCTTTCTCTGTGCCTGTCCCCTCTGCATCATTCAGTGGCAAGTGGGTTATATCTCACTCGGAGTGGTGATTCCTGGAAAGCGTGAAACTTCGTTCTGATGGGTACTCTGCCACCGCGAGACTATTGATTAAATCCCTGTGGCTGTCCCCGAAGCCCCGATGCCCCGATGGGAGGTGGCCAACACTGCTAAGGCCTCCCCTCCTGGGTTCACTTAATCTCCACCACACCCTCCAGCATTCTCTGCTCAGCCACACTGAATGCCTCGCGGTCGCCCAAACACCCCAAACGAGATGGGTCCTTCCGGCCTCTGGTCTTTGCACATCCTGTTCCTTAAATTAGACTGTTCCTTCTCTTTTCTGTTGGCAGAATGCCCACTCGTTCCTTAAGAATCAACTCAGGGACATCTGCTCTGTGACCCCCTCCTATCGCCTCCTGGTACCCAAGATCACACAGACCCCCTCAACACACAATGCAAAGCTCCCCTTAGAAGAGTCAGGTCTCATAGATATAATTTGTACCCAATGCCCCACACAGGACCTGGCTTCCTGTAAGCTCAGAAAATACCGGTTGAATGCATGATGGCATCCTCCCTATTTTGTAAATAGAAAATTTTCATCCCAGGGCTCAGAGTGACTGGGTGAAGGTCACCAAATACAGTTTCAGGGGCAGTGGGATGAGAACTTGGGAACCCTGATTCTCGGGCAGGGTCCCATTCATCTGTTGGTATCCTC
Source organism: Mirounga leonina (assembly GCF_011800145.1). Lineage (NCBI taxonomy): Eukaryota > Metazoa > Chordata > Mammalia > Carnivora > Phocidae > Mirounga > Mirounga leonina. The sequence continues at coordinate 70,525,971 of NW_023270451.1, read as the reverse complement.
ACATTTCCAGAGTGCATCCAGAGGCCAGGAGCCAACCCATTTCTATCTCCATGTCCTGTGATCCCTTGAGAATGGCTGGTGCAAAGGGATTTGAATTATTATTATTTTGGTAATTAAAAACAACCCATGAAGCTGGAGGCCCATGATGCAAACAAGGAAAAGCAGCTGGAATTGGCTCCAGGCTCTCAGGCAATGCTGCCACAATTAAGGGTTATGCTTAACCGATTCTCTCTGCTTTCCATCAAGGCAGGGTGTGACAGTCACTGGATCCTAGGGACATGGGGCCACAGCAGGAGGACAGACAGGCAGAGGGATGAGCACCCTTGGGCAGAATCTTATGGGAACACAAACAAGAGGAGCTCACTATCTCCTTGTGAAAAAGGGAAACACACACAAAAGGACATAAAAATGTACTGAGAGAGTCAGGCCTGGGGTGAGGGACTGATGATGGTAGTGTTCCCAAAGAGCAGGGGACACTCCAGAGTGGGTCTGGGGTGAGTGTTGGAAAGATCAGGTTGGAGCTGGATTCAAGGGACAGACTCCACCTGCAGGGAGGGGCAGAGTGGAGCATTAGGCATGGCCTAGAGGTTTCTTGAATGGGCTGACAGAAAGGTACTCTTGGGGCAGAAGTTCTCAGACTTGAGTGTGTGTCAGAATCACCTGGGGGGCTTGTTACAACACATACTGCTGGATCCACCCCTAGAGTTTCTGATTCTGGTCTGGGGTGCGTCTGAGAACTTGCCTTTTGAATAAAGCAGGTGTTGCTGATGCTGCTGGCCCTAGAACCCCCCTTGGAGAACTGCAGCGAGCTTCCCCTGGGAACAGGACCGTGCGAATCTCTGGCCAGGTGTGACACCCTCCATGGCTGGGTCTTGAGAAAAGGCAACCTCACTTCATCTGCAACGGTTTCCGCCTCTTAGGGTTGCTGTGAGCACGACGTGAAATAATGCGAGTAGTAGAGCTGATGGCTCTTGTCTGCGTTGGCTAGCACAGCTAGCTTGAGATGGCCAGTGAGGTGTCCAGAGGGAAACCCAGTTCTGATCCATGCTCTTCTCCCTTCCCTTGAGTCCACCAGCTCATAAGACTGGGCAGTTGGTGGCCCAAAAGAGAACGGGAGTGCTTCTCGGCAGGCCATTCGGGGTGGAAAGTGTACCCAGAGGAGGAGCCATCCCCACTGAGGGCTGTGCGCTCCGCCCCCAGTCATCGGGAGCCCTCCTCCTCAGCAGGATGCAGAGGTGAAGGGCTTGCTTCTACTGAAAATAGGATCATGACCGCCCCTTCCATCAGTAGGTGCTGCTGGCAGCTGATGGGAGGAGGGTAGAAGTGTTGTATGTATCCCATGCATCGGGCAGTGGGTCCTGCACTGAGGCTGATGCCCAGTGACACGCCCTGGAGTGCTGAATCCAGCATTCACATTTTAGCGCCTGCTCTCTCTGCTTTGTGAGCTGCCTGCCCGGAATCCCAGCCCGCCCTTACCCGGCCCAGCCTCCAGGGCCCACACTCTTATGTCCTGCTTGCCCAGAGGATGCCAGGAGTACAGGGCCTTCCTGGGTGAGCTGTGGCAGCTCAGGTGGGTGGTGCGTGCGAAGTGACATGGGTGAGATGACAGGGACCAGTGCTTGTGAGGGATGTGTGACAGATAGCTGGGGACATGGTGGCCATCTCCTACGAGCTGACTCATAAGGTTTTCCTGAGAGCACCTTCCTCTAAGGGCTGCAGAGGGGAGCTCTTCTTTTCTGGGGGGTCCTTCCCGCTGCTGGGGACTCCTGGAGGGTATATCATGTTCTGGATGCTGCCAGCTTTCTCTAGCCCCTGGGAATTCTGAAGGGCAGAGCTGGACAGAGAATACACCCTCTCTTGTTCTTCATTCTGGTTTGGCTCCCATGAAATCCTAAGGAATTTTTACCCTTCACTTGCTCCGAGGCCAGGACTCTGTTGAACTTCATGGCTTCTGGTAACAATCTCTCCCAGCGTCAAGACCCCCTGGCCTCTGGTCCTCTCACACAGCCCACTGGACCAGAGGTAAGAGGTGCGAAGCAGGGTTAGGTGGCCACCGCATGCTGCCCATGCTCAAGCATCTTGCACAAAACACTCCTTTTGTCCTGCCCTCCCCCAAACCTATAAGCCTCAGTGATGTCTTGATGGAGACTTGGTGGGGAGGAAGGGGGATGGGGGGAGGGTGTCATGGGCCAAGAGGATCAGAAATGCAGCTGAGGAGGTGGCTCAAAATAGCTCATGGAGAACAGGCTTCTGCTTGACAGGCTGACAAGGATGTGCCTGGAGCCAAACACTCCTCTTTGAATGCTCTGTCTCCTTCTAATTATGGATCTGTCAGGAGGAAGAAAAGCCAGTGCCCGCCCGACCCCAGTGACCCTTCACTTAACTTGGAGACGAAGAAGGGAAGCTCAACCCCCATTAGCAAGGCCAGGCACCTCACTGAGAAGACATCTGCCCGCCCCCGTCACTTCCATGGAGACCAGAAGTTCTCTTTGCCCAAGCCACGGGCTTCCTTCCAGATGGATAAGAGAGGTCACCTGTGTCCCCAAGCAGGGACAGGTCTCCCTGTTCTTAAAGCCTAATAGGAAGAGTGAGGACCTCCTCCTTATCCAACAGGTGGGCGAGGAGGCTGGTCCACAGAGGACTTGCTAGAAACTTTGCCATCAGGGACTGACTGCATGTCCCTTCTTTATAAGGTGTGTTAACTTTTATATGAAAAGTCTTTTTAAAGGATTTGAATTTAGTATATATTGATGAGTGAATCATACAGTTAAGACTGTACTTTCTTCACACAAAGTATTGACTTCTGTGTCCTGAGGACCTGGGAGTAGAGCAAACCCTCAGTGCATGTTTTGTCAATGAGTGACTGTCTCTGGTGTTATAAGGATGACCTGTGAAATGCATTCAGAGAGGGCCTTACTTTCTAGGCAAGGAGGCTGTATATTGATCTGGAAGAATTTACCACTTCAGGAGGTTTAGGAGTAGAGGTGGGGATGAGGGTGGTCAATAGAATTTGATAATTAGCAGCTATAACCTTCCTTGATTCTTCTAGATAAAAGCTTATCAAAATATATACATATATAAATATATACGTGTGTGTGTGTGTGTGTGTACTTATACAACTGACTTATCTCTTGGCACTTCTAACCCTAGGCTGCAGCCTTGCCTCAGAGTGCCAAACTATGGTTTGCTGACCCCACGGGCCATACTTGGATGGTGGATGGTATGGGCTCAGGGCTTGGGCATACAAGGCTATTCCCCTCCCTGCCTTCCTCCTTCCTTCTTTCATTCTGTCCTCACTGCCTTCCTGCCACAAATCAGATTGAGTACCCACTTTGTGCCAAGCACAGATGCTGGAGGAGCAGTAGGGGGTCAGACAGGCATGGTTCCTGCCCTCAGCGAGTCTACATTCTAGCAGGGGAAACATGCAGCTTTATTTTCAGGTTGTGTTATAAAGAAAAATGAGACTGGGCAAGGGAATGGTGACATCTTAGGGGGATGGAAGTCATTAGGGTTGGAAGTGTCAGGGAAGGCCTCTCTGAGGAGAGAAGACATTTGAATAAAGGACTTGCAAGAAGTCAGGGAGCAGCCACGTGAGGCTCTCTGGGAAAGCATCCCGAGTGGACAGAGTGGTCCTGAGGCAGAGACTGAGGTGGAGGGTATAGGAAGGCTAGAGAGATGGAAGTGAAAAGAGGGGTGGGGGAGAGTGGGGACCAGGTCACATAGGAAATGCCTGGTACTCATTATTCAAGGGCTTCTGGGCATCTGATTCCAGGGTTTATTAGTCTAGGTTATGCAGAGAAACAGACCCAATAAGAGAGATAGATAGATGATGGATGGATGGATGGATGGATGGATGGATGGATGGATGGATGGATGGAT